>NC_137100.1:55977688-56250188 GCF_949357685.1 Gobio gobio
AGAGAGAGAGTAGTCATTCACCAGAACAAAGTGTTTAAAAGGATGATTCAATAAATGTACTAAAGTGACTGAGAAGAAATAGACAAACATGCTATCTATCTCTCTATCTCTCTATCTCTCTCTCTCTCTCTCTCTCTCTCTCTCTCTCTCTCTCTCTCTCTATCTCTCTATCTCTCTCTCTCTCTCTCTCTCTCTATCTATCTATCTATCTATCTGTCTGTCTGTCTGTCTGTCTGTGTATGTACGTACATATGTATAGCTATATATATATATATATATATATATATATATATATATATATATATATATATATATATATATATATAGAGAGAGAGAGAGAGAGAGAGAGAGAGAGAGAGAGAGAGAGAGAGAGAGAGAGAGAGACTTTTGACTTTTAAGGTCTCTTTATTACAAAAAATTAATTAAAACAGATTAACATTTAAAAAAATAAAACATAAATCAGACAAAATTTGAGTATTGTTTTACACCCAAAAACTGCTCAAATATAAAAACGCAAAACTTCATCAGAGTCAACTTCACAAATAACCTGATTCACTCCCCATTTGTATTTAAACATCTGCAGATCATTTATCAACTTATAATAACTATACTCTATTTTTATACGGGATTTTATTAATCCCTTTAATATTGAAAGAACATCAGTTGATCCCGTATCATTCATTTGACTTTTTCTTGATAGCCATATAGCCATCTTAGCTTGCCCAAATAAATAGTTTAATAAAACATGACTCCTCATTTTACTTCTGCTGTACTTTGGACCATAAATAAACCTTTCAGGTGTAAATACCTCCCCTAGAGTTTGACACCACTCTTCCATTTTATCAAGTAATAGTTGTAATCTCACACAGTTAAAAAATAAATGGAAGACTGTTTCTTGCACTCCACAAAAAGGACATCCCTCCCCGACTTGTGGATCAAGGTGTGCTCTGTGTCTGTTTGTGGCTATTATACCATGCACAATCCTCCATTGCAGATCTCCAGTTCTTTTCTCAATGGGAGGTTTGTACAAGGTCCTCCAGCAGCCTTTAGGGGAAACGCTTGGCCCAAAGATCTCTTGCCATTTAGACTCTCTCACACTCTGAAGCTGTAGAAGGTGTGACACCTTTACACACAGTACATAGATAGCCTTCTTTCCAGCATTGCTAAAAAGTCCAAGCTGAGGTGTCTTGAAGGAAAGCAGACCATTCTCCATTTCCTGCCATTTTCTAACGTCAGGTGAGAAATTCAGCTCTGGGAAAACAGAAATCTCATCCTCTCCAACAGGTTTCTCTAAGAGCAGTCTATAGTCTGGTGATAAAAACTCATAAATTTGAGTCAACATTCTCTCAATCACTCGAACCGATCTTATGTCCAGTTTTGAGGCCAACTTCTCAGCTGAGATCCATCCTTCCTCAGAAACAAAATGTCCAATTTTTGTAATATTTGCAGTCCACAGTGCTTTTCTGAGGGTTACTGAATTAAAAACATCCAAGTCCAGTGCTGAGTTAAAAAACAATGGTTCTTCTCTCAGCCATAGCCCCTTCACACCATTTGGCTCCCGGGAAAAACTGAAAAATGTCCATGATTTTAACATTGATCTGTAAAAAGATGTTAATCCAGTCAGGTTTAATTTTTCAGTGTCCATAAGAAACAAGTGGCGGTCTAGACCCATGTTACCCGCTCTCTTCAGGAGGGCACAGGCTACCCCAGCCCAGCTTACATCCTCCCCATATAACAGTCTCTGAGCCGTCTGGAGTCTAAAAGCTCTGACTCTGGATCTAATGTCGACCAGCCCCTGTCCTCCTTCCTGTATTTGCAGATAAAGCACTGGTGCCTTCAACCAGTGCTGTCCTGACCAGAAGAAATCCACCAGACGCTGTTGAATTCTTCTCACTAGGTCTTCTGGGGGCTCAAGAATCATCATTTTGTGCCACAGAGATGATGCAACCAGGTTGTTACAGACCAGGATTCTCCCCCTATAGGACAGCTGGGGTAGCAACCATTTCCAGTGAGACAACCGAGCACACACTTTTTCCACAAGGCCCTCCCAATTTTTTTTCCTATATTCGTCATTCCCTAAAAATACTCCTAAATATTTAAAACCTGCTTTCCCCCACTGCAAACCACCAGGTAGTGAAGGACTAATAAAATCTTGACCACACCACAAAGCGTCACTTTTTTGCCAATTAACTTTGGCTGAAGATGCTTTCCCATAACACTCCAAAGCCTTTTCTAAACACTGAACATCATTATGATTTTTAATTAAAACCGTCACATCATCTGCATATGCAGAGAGTTTGATAAGACACTTGACATCCAAAGTATTGACTTGTAAACCTGTTAGCTGTCTTCTCAATTGACATAGTAAAGGTTCGATGGCTATACTATAAAGTTGGCCTGAAATAGGACAACCTTGCCTAATTCCTCGGTTTACTTTTACAGGAATACTAAGGCCACCAGCTATTTTAATCATACATTGTGCTCCAGCATACAGCAATCTTATTTTGGAAATAAAATTTTCCCCAAAACCAAAAGTCTTTAAGGTATCAAAAAGAAAGTTATGATCAACTCTGTCAAAGGCCTTTTCCTGGTCCAATGACAAAAACCCTATGTTAGTATTATTATTAGAGGCAAAGTCAAAAGTATCTCTTACCAAATGTAAATTATCTATTATAGATCTATTTTTTATACAATAAGACTGATCTTTATGTATAATTGTATGCAATACACCATTTACCCTTTTGGCCAAACATTTGGAAAATATTTTGTAATCAGAGCATAAAATTGCCACAGGTCTCCAGTTTTTTAACATTGTTAGATCACCTTTTTTTGGGAGGAGCGTTAAAACAGCCCTCTGACAACTCAAAGGTAGAATACCATCATTAATACATTTTTGGATTACCTCAAAATAATCATATCCAATAACATCCCAAAACGCCTTATAAAACTCGGCAGGTAAACCGTCTAGTCCAGGTGTACGTCCTGAGGAAAGTCCCACAACAGCATCAGTAACCTCTTTGAAAGTGAGATCAGTCTCTAAAAATTGCTTATGTTCCACTGTTAAAAAAGGAAGATCTTGTAGCAGTTGATTTCTACATTGTTCATCTGAATTATCAGCAGCATATAAAGTAGAATAAAAATCCACAGCAAGTTTGCGCATCACCACTGGGTCTGAAGTGTTGTGTCCATTATTGTCCTTTAAAACATACATCAGTTTATCTTGTCCTGCTTTTCGCTCCAAGTTAAAGAAAAAAGAAGAAGGTCCATCCATATCTCTTATTGTTAGAAAGCGACTTCTTACAAGAGCTCCTTTAACCTTTTCATTTAAAAAGGAGCTCAGCTGATTTTTTCTTTCAGTCCACAGTTCTTGAAGATCATCATTATCATTCATGCTCTTTTCAATGTCCATAATCTCCTTTTCCAACCACTCTACTGTCTTTTTGAACATTAAAGAGGAGTGAGATGCATATTGTTGACAAAACCCTCTTATGTGCGCTTTACCAATTTCCCACCACTGCGTAATACTTTCATAAAAACATTTTTCACTTTTCCAGCTTTCCCAAAACAATTTAAAATTTTCACAAAAAAATTTATCTTCCAAAAGTTTAACATTAAAGTGCCAATAATAACTCATATGCTTTCTTTCGGTCAAAACACACTCAATTGTAATAAGTTTATGATCAGAAACAGCTGTAGGGATAATAGCTGTATTAACAATCTTATTTCTCATATTTTGTGATATATAAAACCGGTCCAATCGTGCCCCGGAAACACTGCCATTGCCAACTTTCATCCATGTATACTGCCGTGCTGTTAAATTATACTCTCTCCATACATCTGAAAAATTAAAATTTTTTATTATATTAGCTAAAACTCTAGCTGAGTGCGCATGAGGTTCTTCCCCATTCCTATCTTGTACAAAGTCTAGCGTGCAGTTCCAGTCTCCTCCTAATACAATCAAATCCCCATCCTGCTGTTGCTTTAAAATGTGCTCGAGTTTGGTAAAAAACTGTACTCTGTCTGTTCCTATATTAGGGGCATAGATGTTCACAAACAAAAAAATTAAATTCATAATTTTAGCCCTTACAAGCAATAATCTTCCTGGTATCACTTCATTTATTGATAAAATATTTGTTTTGAGAGCAGGGGAAAAAAGCACAGCTACTCCAGCACTTAAATTAGTCCCATGACTAAGAATTCTCTCTCCTTCCCACCACAAGCCCCAATCAATCTCATTATCTTGGCTACTATGGGTCTCTTGCAGGAAGACAACACCTAGATCTTTCAGCCGTATAATTTCTGACAATAAACCATTTTTTCTCCCATCCCTCATTCCATTTACATTAATTGATCCCACCCGCAAGATTTCCATAAGCAAAGGGAAAAGGATGATGAAAAAACAGAAAGAAAAAGAAAAGATATAAGCCATTTTAATTATTTAGTTTTCCCCCTCACTTTCCCTGTCTTTTTGCCTTGTCTGAGAACAGTAATATGCTTCTTAAGACGAAACCTCTTCTGTTGTGAGAGTTCCTCATTGCTAGCCTCTTTCCTAGCCCATATCACAGAAGCAATAAACTTCTCAGTATCAGGGAAGTAGTTACTTACTTCAACACCAACTTTTCCCTTTGTTTTATCCAAAAATGCATTAATTTGTTCAACAGTATACATATCAGTTCCTCTTAAACTATCTGCCCACTGATCCTCATCTCCTATTCCGTCATCAGTACACTGGGATAAAGTATCCATCTCATCATCCATATTATCCTCCAAGCCTTCCGCCTGTGCAACATCCTTGCCTTCACTCACATATTCAACAGCCCTCTGGGCCTCACTCTTGTCAAAATCATCTATTACATTTCCAGACTGATCAGAAACAGCACTGCATCCAGTTTGCTCCACACTCTCAGCATTTGAAATAATCTCACTCACCTCCTGCATCTTGCCTTCCTCCATGGCTCCTTCTTCCTGTCCCTCATTCCTCTGTTCTTCACTTTCGCTCTTTTGTTGGTCAGTAATCTCGGTATTATTTACATCACCACGAGATGTAGATGCGCGCTGGTCATCTTTATGTGGACACGCGAAGCGTTTATGACCCAAGTCACCACACTCAAAACACTTCAGGGTCTCGGTACTGGCGTAAACCATATATGAATTCTCTCCGTGATTAACACGGAAAGAAACTTCTAACGTACGCTCCGGTGAGTTTAAAAACATCAATACTTGGCGTCTAAAAGAAAGAACATGTTTGAGCGCATTGTTTTTACATCCAAGAGGGATCATTCTTACAGAGCTTGAAATCTTTCCAAATCTCTGCAGTTCTTTCGTAATGGTCTCATTAGATATAAACGGCGGGACGTTTGAAATTATAATTTTCGTTGCTGGAGCGGATAACGGGGTTACCGTGACAAACTTTTCCTTCACCCATATTCCGCTCACAGTCAGCTGATTAACCATGGAGTCTGATTTTAAAAACACAACGACAGCTTTGTTCATCCGTGAGGCCGAAATTATGTTCTCAAAACCCACCTGCTCACCTACAACTATGAGCAGCTCTTCCACTGTCACTCCGGCCTCTGGTACACATTTGCACCCATTTCGGAGTGACAGAGTTGGCGTTCCTTGCACGGGAACAGACGCCATTTCGGCGTCTGAAAACCGCGCAAGCAAAGCAAAACACTTTCTTTTCTGCCCTGCAACAAACTATCCAGCAAGGGGGAAAAGAAAAATAGAGGAAAAAAAATAAGAGATTTTTTGAAAACAAAGTTTTCCACAATCGCTCTCACAGACGCTCTCACCGACGCACTCAACTCCCATACACTCCCAGCATTCACTCAGAGAGAGAGAGAGAGAGAGAGAGAGAGAGAGAGAGAGCAGTTAAAGTCATACATAATAACAAAAAGTGTTTAAAAGAATCATGAATCAAGCTGGCACGCTTAAATGTTTGTTTACAGATTTATTTGTTCTTACTTTGATTTTAAACTATAGCCCTATAGCCCTGAGTCCCTGACTGAGATCTGCTGCTTCTGCTGCTCATACTGAGATCAACCGCCCTTCCCCCACAGCACTCTCTGATTGCGCTCGCGCCCTTCCCCCACAGCAGGTCTCTGACTCGCTGCAGACAGAGATGAGATGATGAATGAACTCATAAGGCTGATGAGTGACTGACAGACAGGTGTAATCAGAAGTGCTGCTCAAAATATGCAGAAATGGAGACATATGCACCAGCTTGAATATCAGCCCTGCTGTGGGTTTGCAGACTTCAATGGACTGTTTTGATTAATAAATGCTATTAATAGAAAATAAGATGTCTGGTCAAGTTGCTCATTTAGACAGTTGTGAGCTCTTGTTTACAGCAGACCTGCACGTTTTGAATATTCTTATTTGTAATTATCTTAAAAGCTTTATGATGTGGTGTTATTTCAGAAAAATAAGTGCACATCAGGTACTTTTTGCCCTTTTAAACCAGTGCTTGTAAGGACATGCGCACTGGTTCGTAGTTCGAGGCGTGTCAGGGCGTGTGCTCGGTAAGTGATCATGTGCTCTTTCCACTAGAAAGACTAACTTCACCACAATTTTTTTTTTTAAGTTTGAAGAAACAGTACTGTGGCTAAAACAAATATCCTTGCCATCAGATAATTTTCTATTAGGCCAAATAAATGTAGTCACAATTTCAAAGTGAAATCCAAATAGGCTACGTAACTACGTCATTTACGCAAATCAGCAACCGTGGTGTTTTCCCGGGAAATGCAGACACGTGACGATGGAACGCGACACACGACCAGCCACACTCCACGAGGAAAGGTGAGATTAAGTCTTGTCCTGAAGATGCATGCTAACTAAATACATTGTGTAATATGAAATATAGTAAGATGTATGTTTATTTTAGTGGTTTAATTATTTTTTGTTTAGGGTTTTATTTACTTCTCGATTGTATTTGACTTTGCTTCTTTTGTTGCAATAATGAAAACAAATTTGATATATAAAATTGACTATTAAATATAATTTTGTTATTTTTCATATAATAGTACTTTATGTTCTACAAATTAATCCAAACAACATAGTCAGTGGTAGTGTACTAAATCATTGTTTTTCTTAAAAGTGTTTGAAATAATTAGTTCTCATTTTTTTAAAATCATTAGTTTATATATTTTATTTTATGTAATACATTATGACATTATTTGCCCCCGAATTGTTTTTTTTTTTTAGTGGAATGTTTTATTTTAATAATTTGTCTTCACAGAGATTTTTTGCACAATGACCGTGCATTGACACTTTATAATATTTTTATTGTGTGTTTCAAGCTCCAAAGCAGACAAAAAGCACTTTACACAAAAAGACTATTAAAAATAGTCCATATAAATCTAGCTGGTTATTGACTCAAAATCTCCCATATGCTTTAGCTCTTAAATCAAATATAGATTGACATCAATTGTGGTTACAAGACACACAAGAACCAATGGTTTTTGGCATTAATGACATTTTGATTTTTTATTTTTTTTTAAATTCTTTAATTTAATATAAAGATGTGTTCCACAGAAAAACACAATACAGGTTTGGACATGAGGGTTAGTATGTTAATTATGTGTGTTTTTGGTGAACAATTCCAGTAAGATCAACAGGATATTTTTAAATATGCTTGTTTATTTCATTCACCTTATATTTATTTTTATAATTTTTTTCCAGTCATTTCAAAAAAGAAAGTCGCCATGCTGGGAAATAAAAGACGTAGGAAACCTCTGCAGGATGCTGAGCATCACATTACCTGTGAAACCGACAAGCCTGGGCTTCGAGAGCAGTTCATCAGCAAATATAAAGGCAAGTATAAATGACTAAGCAGTTTTTTTTGCCAAAAAAAATTCACGATAATTGTTTTATATTAGTCGATATCGATAATTATCACGATAAATGTCAAATCTAATCAAATCCTAAGTGAAAGTTGTAGAAACCAGAGCATTAATTGTGGTTTTAAACTACTCTTTATTGTCAGAACAAATCATGACAAACACTTGCCAAACAGGTGAAACATTTCACAAATCAGAGGTAGAACATTCAAACATTTGTAATTTTTCCTTAAAATAAATATATTTATTGGAAAATGTTTTTCTTAGTTTCTGCATGTGCTAATGGGGGATATTGTTTCAAGTCTTGAAACAGGTTTGTGTTGCCTGACTTTGATGGCACGTATCTTCAGCCTAGTTTAGGTGCAGGCAGCAATATTAATATTAGATATGTTTTGTCTCTAAATGCAGATTTGACAATGAGTTGCATTAGTATTAGCTTCAGTTAGGAGCAGATTTACTATGTAAAATTTATGTTCATTAACAAAAACAGTAACATCTTTTAAAACGACCTCAATTTTATTTGGTAAAATGTAATATTCTGACTGTTTGAGTTTTATTAAAATTAACCATTGGTCATCCAGTATCATGCATTTAGATCAGTGGTTCTCAACCTCTCCTGCAGGGACCCCCTGACTGACCATGTTTCTGTTTTAACTCTGAAATGGCGCACCTGATTCAATTAATTAAAGGCTTAATGAGTAGTTGACTAATTGATTAATTGACTAATTCCTGTTGGGGAATTGAATCACGTGTGCCATTGCAGGGTTAAAACAAAAACATGGCCTGTCAGGGGGTCCCTGCAGGAGAGGTTAAGAACCACTGATTTAGATCATGATAACCACAGATAAAACCAGGCATAGCCTATAGCACGTTAGCCTGGCTCCGCCTGCCTACGTCCTTCCGCTCAATTTCATTTTACTTCAGTACTACGTCTGGGATTGCTGTATATTCTTAGGTTTCCAGAAATAATTTTTTTGTAGGACCAATCAGCGAACAGAGGGAGTGGCTGAGAACGATGACGTTGAGATCTTGCGCTAGTTTGAGTTGACATACGTCACGAACAAACGTTAGCGATTGGTTATGGCAGATCCAGAGTGACTCTGGGCAGATCCAATAGTTTTAAACTTCAACAGAGGTTCCGCCTACCAGGAAGTTAACGCTTGTCAATGGAGAGAGGCCAGACTCTCTGTATAAATTAAATGTACGAGAGGCTGGTAGAACCAGGCTAATAGCACGTCACTATCATGGCAAAATGTAACTATGGTTTCTATGGTATTTGTAAAAACAGTAGCCAATACATTATTAAATACTGTAACTATTTCATTAGTCCTTTAATACATTGTCTAGATTAATAATATAAAACAATTCAATATGTATATCCCACATTTCTTGATGCAGTTAATATTACTAGGCTAACGTCACAGTAAATCCATGGTAAATGATGGGAATTTGTAGACAGAAAAGCCTTCTGACTGACCACAGTGTTTCTGCTGTTTGTCAGCGCGGTTTGATCTGCCTTTAAACTGGTTTAAATCACTAAGACGTGTGTGTTCTTCGCTAAATTCAAGCGCTTCTCACTGGATATCATAACCGAGACCGATCAGAGTAAACGCATCTGCTCTAGTGAGCGCTCCCGTTTGGACTTTGAGCCGAGCAGATAAACGGTCAGTGTGGCGCGCGGGTCAAATGAGTTTGGTTACGCTTTTGGTGCATAAACATTTTTCAAAATGTATCGAACTCTTGATATCGGTTTATCGAGAAAAATTATATCGTGATAATTATCGTTATCATTTTACCGGCCAGCCCTAGTAATAACGTTAATCTACAAAACGCAAGACACTACAAAGTATTAAAGGGTTAGTTCACCCAAAATTTATCATTCTGTCAGTAATTCCTCACCCTCATGTTGTTTCAATCCCGTAAGACCTTCGTTCATCTTCTGAACACAAATGAGGATATTTTTGATGAAATCTGAGAGCTGTCTCACTCCTCCATAGGCTTTCAGAGGGAATGAATCTTGCTGGGCCAGAAAAGTTATTAAAGAGATCGTTAATATAGTCCAAGTGACTACAGTGGCTCAATCTTAAGTTTATCAAGCGACGAGAATACTTTTCGTGCGCAAAAAATAAATAAAAATAACGACTTTATTCCACTATTCATTTCCTTCTCTCTGGGCCTCGAGTAGTTCACTAGTAAAACTGCGCAGTGCGTCTGTGTTGCACGTCACCACGTAGGCTCACTATTGGCCGACGCTGGTCGTGATGCGTATGACGTACAACACAGACGCGCTGCGCAGTTTTACTAGTGAACTACTCGAGGCCCAGAGAGAAGGAAATGAATGAGCTTGAGGGTGAGTAATTACTGACAGAATTTTAATTTTTGGGTGAACTATCCCTTTAACCTATGTTCTGTGGCTTATTGAAGTGAGCATGTGTGATGTGTGACAGGAAAGTGTCCTTATTGTGGATTTAAGCACATCCAGACAGAGCGAGCATTTTCTCGACCCAAGAAACTCTTAAAAAGTGTTATCTCATGCAGAGACGGTACAATCAAAATCCTGCGTCCGAAACTGCGTGAGAGGAGAAATATGAGTGGAATACTCTTGGGCTTTATTTAACATCACAACTGACATGACATATGAAATACACAAAGTCAGATACACATATGGTTTGGTTTTGACGTCATTAACCTGATTTACTTATAAAGTCTAGTGGTTTACGTGGTTATTGGTTTGCATGTAAACCAGGACAATGGATTATTTCAATAAGGTTATCAGATCATTTTTGTTATCAGTGTATCGGTGTGCATGTAGACATGATCAATGGATTTTGGTTAAAATCCTGAAATAAGGTCCATGGTTAGTAGGGCTGGGGTAAATGATTATTATTTAAACGATTAGTCTGGCAATTATTTTATCGATTAGTCAACTAATCTAACGACTAATTGGACGATTAATATAACGATTATTTTTCTGTTGCCCGATTAATAAAAACCATAATGTATTTCAAATAAATACCAAAAAATTCAGTTTTGCACAGCAAAAAATCTTCTGCTTTACATAAAATAAAATAAGGCCAGCTTGTTTACTCTTTTACAGTACCAACATAACTCTTGTTAAAAAAATTCTAAAGTTGTCTAAAGTCCAAAAATACACTGCATTGCACAGTATAGACATTCCTGAGAGTGATGTGGTTAGAATAGATGTTTTAAAATGTATTATTTAAAATTAGCACGCTATTGTTTTGTTACTCTTACCTATTTTTAATAGATAGCTGTGTTCTGCAGCCGTAAACTATTCAAGCCAACATTAGATGATAACTAACTACAGCTGTCTATGTGCCAGTAGCTAACTAACGTTAACTAACCTAGCATGAACAAACTGCATGGAGAGCTAAGATGGTTAGCTAGAAACACCGAAGTGTGCAGAGCTCAAGCTACACAACACACTACACAAACATGAAATTCATTTAGTCTTTTTGCTGTTAAAGCAACATTCATTCTTATGTTCATTCATGTTTATTTGATGCTATAAATAAACTAGAATGAGGAGATGATCAGTTCACGAGCAGCTTTAACTGATGCTCTACAGTGATCTATCAGACACATTAAAGAGCCACAAAACGGTATTTATTGTTAAAATCTCTTTTAAAAAATGACCAAATTTGAAAGGTGATGTTTTCACCCACGTTTTTAAAACGCCATGAGTGTTCGAGGTGCTGAGTGTTTTTTTCACGCTGAAGCGCTGAGCGCCATTTTTTACTGGTCAACGAGAGTTGAAGAATGTTAAACATTTTTTACCCAACCGTCCAATCACAGAGGAGGAGCGGTGGGACTAATACCACTCTGACCAACTGTCACAACATTCTTTCTGCACAACAACATCAACCAGCAAAGCTAACCGAGCAAAATGGATGGAAAATTTATATTGCTGTTCTCTGAACATATTATCTGTGAAATCAGTTACAAGTAAACTATGCCGTGGATATTCTGTATCATAGCAATGAAGCATCTCAACTGAAAAAAAACGCTGTGCTGCCAAAATGCTTTTCAGCTGGCTAAAATGCTTTGCTGGACACAAGGCCTAAGGGATGTACACGGCACACAATCAGTCAAACATACATTGCAACTAGGGCTGTAGCGATACACTAATCTCACGATACGATACACGATATTCAGCTCACGATATGATATATATCACGATATTCAGCCAACGATACGATTCGATATAATTCGATACACTTGCATCATTTTCTGAAAGATTTAAAGGGGACGTAGGGGTGGGCGATATGGCAAAAATATCATATCACAATTTTTTTCAGGAAAATCACGATTCACGATTTTATCATGATTATTTTTCATGTTGGTTTTACTATTTTGCAAGTGACTGAGCATTACAGCCAAACTAATGTCCCTATTTTAAAAATAAAGCCTTATAGGTAACACAATATAAGAATGGCAGACATTTAGGCCAAAGTGGCGAAGATAAAAATCATTATTAAAGTCATAATGATCATAAAGGCATTATTTTCTTTGTTATTAAGAAGAAGCTAGGTGTATTAACAGTAGCATTGAAGAAAGTAATTAAATGAACAAATATTAAATTATAAATTGTACATTGATTCTTATTAAAATTCTCAGTCAAGAACAGTGAGTGATTTCCTCTTTGTGTTTTATTAACATTAAAGGAATAGTTCTCCCAAAATTTTAATGGTCATCATTTACTCTCTCTCTTGTTTTAAACTCGGATAAGTTTCTTTCTTCTGTTGAAAATAAAAGTTGAAAAGTTATTTTGAAGAATGTGTGTAAGGGTGTATAACCAAACAGTTGATGTACCCCAGGGACGAACTATAGTATTTTTTTCCTATGGAAGTCAATGGGGACCAGCAACTGTCTGGTTACCCACATTCTTCAAAATAATATCTTCTTTTGTGTTCAGCACAATAAAGAAATGAATACAGGTTTGGAACAACATTAGAGTGAGTAAATAATGACAGAATTTTTATTTTTGCGTGAACTTTCCCTTTAAGGACAAGCAGCAGAATGTTTACTATTGGCTACTGTGTCTCACGTGATGCGTCAGATTTTTTGCTTTCACTTTAGACATAACCAACTTTGTTTATGTAAACCTTGTGTATTAGCGCAATAAGACTCGAAATATAACTTAGTCCAGTAACCAGGCCCAGGTTACTCTGCGCTGTTAGACAGGCTGATAGTGCCTATGTGCTTCACGTGTTCGTGCTCAGAAAAGCGCTCGTTAGAACAGCGCATCAGCTGTTCTAACGAGCATCAGATTCAGCACGCTATCAGCATCAGCACGAGACTATAGCGGCTGGCTGACCAAATCACACGTGCGAGGATGCCATTCTGTGCGCGGATACTGTTCTTTGCCCGCGTATCCTGTGCACGCGCCTAGATTGTATGTGCGCGAGTTTTGAGACGCCATACAAATCGCTCGTCCTGCAACGCGAACGGGGGTAAACACGGGGGATTTGAATGGGACTATATGTATCGTTACTCGCGGCTTAAAAATCGATACTTTCTTGGGAAAAAAAATATCGATTTATATCGCAGAATCGATAAAAATCGCCCAGCCTTAATTGCAACAATGTAGAAACATTATTACACAAGGATATGGATTTTATATAGGGTTCTAAAATCCTATAAGGTTTTTGTGGAGGGAACTAGGGGAGGTGAACTACCGGGTTGGCCTGCAAAAATACGCCATCACTGCAGCACTCTGTTTTAAACAATATATAGCCATGATAATATTGTTTGTGTAAGAAAATTTATGTAATTTTAACTGTAGAATTTTAAGACTTAAAAGTATGAAAAGCAAAGCATGCTTTGAGATTAGCCTGGCTGACTATTTTCCTTCAGTAATTTCCCTTCTACATCATATAATGTACATCATATGGTAGAGAACTTTTAGTAATAATCAAAATAATAGTTGACATTAAAGAAACTGAAGCTAATGTATTTCTGCTCTTCAGGGCGTGGAGTTTTCACCACTGGAGCTTTTTTCAGAGGTGATTTTGTTCTTGAATACAGAGGTGAACTTCTGAGTTCACAGGAGAGTCTGGACCGAACTGAACACTACACTGAAGCTGAGAACACGTTCCTGTTTGATTTTCAGTGGCATGGCAAAAATTGGTGGTGAGTACAGAACTGTTGGATTGATGTATTAGGGATGCTAAAATATCTGGAACAGTAAGATACTTAGTTTATGCCTGTAGTTCTGTTCGCTCATTTCTTTTGGTCTGGATACGCTTAGTGTTCAGATTGGCATTTCTATCGTCGAACCTAAGTTATGCTTGACCAGTCTGTCCTTTTTAGGGTCACATCTTTCTGTTTTTAGTTGATTTACATGTCTCTGGTCCATGTTACGTTCATATTTCATTTGAACTGCACCAGAGTTCATTTGGAAGCCAACTTAGACAATTCTTTTCAGCATCTCAGTCCGCTTGTTTGGTCGCACCAGGTTTCAGATGGCAGCGTTCACATTTATTTAAATGCACCACATTAACAGTCTAAAAAACATCAGCATTCTTTTTTTTTGAAAGACGATGTCCTGTAGCTTACTAATGTAAGCTCTCCAAGCTACTGCTCTCCACAGAACATAAAATATTCATTTTATTTAATTTTTCGTGTTCGCGTTTGAGGAAAAAACAATGTTGACGTGACCGCTCTGAAAGCGGCACTAAAAGCATGCTTTAAAACTTTCATAGAAACCTCAAACAGAAAACACAAAGCCTTTCTTTGATGTGAATTTCGTTTTGTATTAATTGTATCTTAATTTTAATCAATGTTTCATTAGCCAAATTTAGCCTAGATTTAATAAATAATAGGCCTAAGTAGGCTAAATATAGCAGACAAAACCTAATCACGACACGGTGATATCACGACATAACTGCAGCTAGTCTCATAAAAGGCTCTAAAATCAACGCTAACAGGCTACTTAACTTGGCTAAAATAAAATCCATAGATATAAAACACTTAAAGCATATCCAGACAGTTAAATAAATGTTTATTTATTAAACCACAGTGAGTATGCTAAAACAATTTTTTTTGGTGGCAGGCCCATGGCTGCTCACAACAGCGCTCTCAAACGAAATGAGCAATAGCCTACAATCTAAACAAATTAAATTAATTCCAAAACAAACTTGTAGGTTATCTTAACGTTACCTCAAAAATGCACCACAGAACATGGCCATTCTTTTTTCCAGTAGTTTCCAACAGTTAAAAGAAAATAAGGTCCAACCAAACGAAAAATATCAGTAGTTTCCAACAGTTAAACGAAAATGAAGTTCAATCAAACGAAAAGTTAGAACAGTCTCTTACAGAGCATCGTGGAGAAAAAGAACAGCATCCACAGTGAGGTGAATCGAATTGCGCAAACCTTCTGTGCGCGTGCGCGAGACTGTCATGTCAGTCATATGTCAGTGTAGCCTGGGAAAACCCAGACAATTTCCGGCAAATTTAGATTTGCTCTGCAAGTTAGTCTGGCAAAGAGCCCATTCAAGCCCATTTCTAATGCCGAGAAATCACGGCACCAATCAGAAACGTTGGGACGGGCTTTACACGATGACGACAGCGAAGCGAGGAAATCACAAACAGAGAATTGCTGTCAGAGTTTCAGATGTTTCTCCGTCGTTCTGATAAATAAACCCAGAAATAAGTTTTTATAAGCTGTCGACCCCAAAAAATGAGCGTTTGGAGGACATAAAAGTGGATACAGACTGGAACGAGCAAATTGTCAAGTCAAGTCAAAGTTTATTTATGTAGCACTTTTTAAAAAACAGGTGTTTAACAAAGTGCTGTACACACATATCCGTTATCAATAATGCACTCAACCAACATGACTTAAAATAAAAGGAATAAAAAAACAACCATAAAACAATACTCTCACATAGCATCAAATGCCAAACTGTAGTAGTAGGTTTTGAGATTCGATTTAAAAATAGCAAGGGTTTGAGCCTGTCTGATATGCAGGGGCAAACTATTCCAGAGCTTCGGTCCAGCTACAGCGAATGCTCTTTCACCTCTGCTTTTTAGTTTCACACGAGGGACAACCAACAGCAAATGGTCAGCAGACCTAAGCGCTCTTGACAGAGCGTATTTCATAATCAGTTCTGACATATACTTAGGAGCAAGGCCATGAAGTGATTTAAAAAAAAACCTCAAAATTAAAAATTAACAAAAATCTAAATTTTGAAGTTAATTCTAAAATAGAAACACTTCGTGGATACCATTTAAACATAAAAATGCATTCAACTGTTCAAATACAACCTTTTCGAGTAATTTAGACAAGAACGAAAGTCTAGAGATGGGTCTAAAATTAGCAAAGACTGATGGATCCAGATTACTTTTCTTGATAACCGGTTCCACCACTGCATGTTTAAAAGATTTGGGTACAACTCCCGTAGCCAGGCTACTGTTAATAATAGCAAGAACCGAAGAGCTAATAGCATCAAATGCATCCTTTAAGAGTCGTGGAGGAACAATGTCAGTGTGACATGTAAATAATTTCATTTTACCAAGAGTCTCCCTCAATGAGACAAGGGACACCGGCTCAAACTGATTTAAGACAGCAGGGCGCTCGAAATTAATAGGTTGGAAAATCAGCGAAGATGATATATTTGATCTAATAGCATCAATCTTCTCAATAATTTTTTTTTTAGAAATTGTTCACACAGTTAAATTGTGGGCTCCTGACACTCAGTATGCACTAAAAATACAGTTACGTGTGCAGTAAGTTAAACATTTTGTCACTGGTGAGTCAAATATCCAAATGTCAATTTAATATATTTCTGTAAGATAAGCTATCCAGTGTCGCCGATGACGTTCTCCTTCAGTGTGCGTACGTTCTCAGAGTAATGAGACACGCTCTGTCTAACTGCCTGATCCACTTTTATGTCCTTAAACACTCGTTTTTTGGGGGTTGACAGCTTATAAAAACTTATTTCTGGGTTTATTAGCTTGTTTGCTGTACACCTTAAGTCATAAATGACAAGGAGGCAGCCTATCGCTGTCTCTGTCATCTCCTTCATCTCTCTGATTGGCTTTAGGTCTATCCAATTGCGCCCAGAGGCATTTGAGCGACGTCCGTTGGTGACGCCCCTTTGGAAATGAAGTGTCTATGAAGCTTTGCCAGACCCTAACTCAGTTACTACTGAGAATGGTCTGGTTTTAACCAGGCTAATGTCAGTGTAATTATAAGATTAAAACAGGTTATGATATGTCTTTCTATGTTTTTTTTTCTATCATTGACGTCAACTTCTCATATTTTTTTTTAATTAATGTCTAAAAATATAAAAAAAGGCAAATAAAAAAATAAGGCCAGAGGCCCGGCCCGGCCCGCATGTGAACTATGACGTGAAAATTGGCACGAAGCCCGGCCCTAGGGGCATAAAAAAGTCGGGGCCCGTCGGGCTGAAATGCAGGGCTCTAATGTGAACAGACACACCCTAATACTTCAAATTCACCATGAACTGACATAGAGTACAGAGTGTAGTTTCTTTGAGTCATCAAAAAAAAAATCCCCCTGTATTCCCTAAAGAGAACAAAATGGTAACTATTAGATGCCTTTATCTGAGAGCTGAGAGGATGTTGCAGTACACTGTCATATAGATCAGTGGTTCTCAGACCCTCCTCTCTGCAGATTCTGTATGTCTCCTTCACCTGATGCACTCAGTTGAGTTCATAGAACCATGTTCTGATGATGAACTCCTCATCTGAATCAGGTGGATTAAAACACGAGACATACAGCATATGCAGAGCGGTGGGTTCCTAGAACTAAGGTTCAGAACCACTTGTAAAAATAACTGTACATGTCTAGCATATATACTACGATTATAAGTGTTTAGTGGTAATTTTATGTTTTTATAGCATGGATGCATCTAAAGAAGATTCGTCCTTGGGAAGACTTGCAAACGATGAGACGAGAAATCCTACTTGCAAAATGAGAACTGTTGAAGTGAGCAGAAAACCTCACCTGTGTCTGTTTGCTGTACGAGACATTCTACCAGGAGAGGAAATCACTTACAATTATGGAGACTCAGATTGGCCATGGCGAGTCAAGGTACTATCAATAAAATGCTGAAGAGATTGATCAGTAATTCATGATAATCTTTTACTCTAATTCTGATTAGTTACCATGTGATTGTGGTCTCGTATTTCTCAAGCCTTTGAATAAAGCATCAGCAGAATCCACTGATAAAAAGCCAGCCAGCAGTTTGCGCCCGCATAAATCGGTAAGTCCACTTTAAAACATCTGTATCATTATTCTATATTATTGACTCTTTTAGCATAGAGTTGTGTGTGGACTGATAGATAAAGTGTAGGACAGCTAGAGGAATGAACATGAACAAGTTTTTTTGTCCTTAACAAATATTCTGATTTTGATATTCACTGGTTTCTTTTCTGACATGCAGCCCCATTGTGCAGCTTCTGTTTCCTCTCCTGAATTGGACAATGTGAACAGCAATGATAATCATAAGCAGTCAGGCAAAGCAAGAACATCAAGGAATAAAACGGTAACCATCTCAAATATGCAGCAACTATCTACTGATGTTTACTGCCAGCTAGTTAAAAGTGCAGTAATGATTTCTGAGAAACACTTAATATTTGAAATCGACACCCAAACAAACACACCCCTCCCTTCATTGCTCCGCCCCCAAAATAATGAACACGCAACTCAGGCAACCACTATCAGCTGGTGCTCAGGTGTTCAAATTGAAAATATCTTTATCGCTGGCAAACCACAGAATGGTTTGGTTATAGTTGATTTGTAGGTGCAAATCCACTTCATCCAGAACCTGTATCATTTGAAATGTATTTACCCAAACTTAAATGTACCCAAAAAAAAAAAAAAAGAAAGAAATTATTTAAAGCTGCAGTCCTAGTTTTTCATCTTTGTCGCCATTTCTGTTCAAAATTTGCAATTGCAGTCATTCGTGGAATTATCAACTTTACGTGGGTTGTGCTTTGACACGGCACAGGATTCATTCGGATGAATCCAATATTTTGAGGAGAACGCGCTGCTGTCAGTCACCGCGTCGGTGTGGATACTGTCATTCGCAATTACAGATTATTTACATTTACATTTAAATTTATGCATTTGGCAGACGCTTTTATCCAAAGCGACTTACAGTGCACTTATTACAGTGCATTATACTTTTTGGAAGTATGAGTCATGACCAACATAAGAATGTTCACCGGAAAATGACACTGAACAAGTAAGTAACATCCACTTTTGTTCTGACCAACTAAGGGGAAAAGCATTGCAGTAAATCACACTGCTTAAATCTAACGATCGCTTGTCATATCACGTCAAACCGTGCAAACTATACTTTGTTCTCAATTTGTTAATGTTAACAACATCAGCATTGCGTGATTACATTTAATGCCCTTCAGACATTTATCCTTGTTTTCGCGTGGGCCAGGCGGTTGCACTCTCTTTTTATCTGTAGCCACTCCAAAAGTCCAAAGTGTTTTGCATTTTACAACGGGTGAAACTCAGTTGTCACTGGTGATTGTTGTTTGAACATTTCTGGATCCGCCATCAAATTAATAAGTTTAATTATATCTTAATTTCACGTTTAGCCCTGCTGTGAGAAAAGGTCATAAATCTCCACCTCCATCATCCTCACATACAATACAATATATATTTGAAACTCCTTCTCTATGTGTACAGAAGTGACGTAATGACACAAAAAATGCTTGAATCTCCCACGGAAATCCACTAGTACCACTGGAATTAAAAACATTATTACAGGCTTACCGTTTTGAATCGAGCTAAGGCAAGCAGAGAGTTTTGAACACTGGCTGGTTATGTACTTGCTCAAACATTTATTTTGGATAATTTTTAACCTAAAAAAGTTATGGACAGCAGCTTTAAATGGTATGGAGTAAATTTAGCACCTTACTACTAGGGCTGTAATTTTTTTGAAAAATCGAATTCGAACGGATATCAAATATCAAGCAATGTATTCGAATATCTACAAGCGGCAAAAAATGTTGTCATTGCGGTCGGTGTAGGCAGTTGGGTGCGCAAGGCCCCATGTCTCGTGGTGGTGTGCAGTGCATGGCTTTAGCGCGCGCGGCTCCGCATCCGAAGATGCACGACTGCAAGCCGAATCTGGCCGAGCATGTACATCTCACAGCACCGGCACCCAGTTCTTGCGTCTAAATTAGTTGCTTACATTAACAACATGAGCCTACAATAGCAGACATAAGCCCTTTAAATAAAAATAAATGGCCATGTTTAATAAAAAGATTCACAAAACTAAATAAAAATGTTTAGATAATATGTAAGATAACGTTAATATAGTTGTAGGTTACATTCTCATATCCATTTTTTTCTTCTAATGTCACAACAAAAAATCTGGTGTACTGCTTTACATGATTCTTTTGTAGTGTGGTTTTAGTGAACTTAAGTGTTCTTGTACTAAAATAAACATCCACGGGTGTACCTTACTTCTCACCGCTGATTCCTGATGGTTTAGAGGACAATTGCACCGCGTCGTACCCTGTCGTTTCAAAGAATAGTAGGCCTATACCGGCGAGCACGCCGAGAATGCCTAGTCCATTTGGGGAGGCGCGCACGCAGTCAGCGGAGGCTCGTGCTGCGGAGGCAAGCGAAAGTATAAACAAATGCGGGGCTACAGATTAGGTGTCCCTAAAGAACCCACTTATCGTGTCGTTCCGCATTACATTCATTCATTTGCACGCAAGTTTTATTTATTTTGTTCCCTGCGGTGGAGAACACTCGTTCGAAGTGCACAGACGTGCCTGGCACACACAGGTATTTGCGCGTCGATGTTGAGAGAAGTAGGTATTTGTTACAGTCTGTGTCTCTCAGTGCAGTGTTGCTGTCTGCGGAGAGAGGAGGTTCCGGCATTTAGTTTTTAATCTCCTTATGGCAAACAATAAAATAAAAAAACAAACGGTCTAATCATAGACTGTAAAAAATGCGCTACATGGCACTTTAAAAACCGGATAGTTTATTTATAGTTTGATTACGGATATTTCACGTCATGTTCGAATGCATATTCGAATATCGAATAAACAGTGACAGCCCTACTTACTACCTTTAGCCGAGGAATAAGAGTCTTATCTAGCCAAACCAGCGACCGTTTTTTAACAAAAATAAACAACTTGTTTTCTCATCCAACTTCAAAATCATTCGACATCATTGTTTAAATGGCGTTTGACTCTGTCTTTGCACGTTCGCTTTGTAAACACTGGATCAGTACTTCTGCCTACCTTCCGCATGACCTTTCAACGTGATTACGTAATGTGTGACGCATTACAGCTAGTGCAAGCATTTATGGTTAAAAGTATATAAATGTTTAGTATTTTTATAAAATTGCTGCTGGTTTGTCTAGATGCGACTCTTATTCCTCGGCTGGCATCGTGTCGAGACTTTGAAGCTGCACTGAAACTCACATTTGGACCTTTATCCCATTGGACTCCATTGAAGTCACTATATGGTGTAAAGTCCTGGAATGTTTTACTCAAAAATCTTAATTTCTTTTTCACTAAAGAAAGAAAGACATGAACATCTTGGATGACGTGGAGGAGAGTAAACTATCAGGAAATTATTTATGAAGTGAACTAATCCTTTAACTAGTTATTTGTTCAGTGTTTTAATGTCTGAACCAATGTAACTCTTAATGTGACTATTGTCACAATTTGTATGTAAAGTTTGTATAAATGTTTGGTTAGAGTTTTTTATTTCATTACTTTATTAATGATCTTTGCTTTGAAATGTGCAAAACATGTTTCTTTATTTTTTGATCACCCCTACAGTGTGTTTGTTCTTGTCTTATATGGGTGCCACAGTTTTCAATATTGTTAAAGTGCATTCTATTCTTATTTAAGCTAAATACCTCTTATTATATCTGCAGAAGCAGTTTCAATCAAGACTGTTACAGTCATCCTCAGTCGCATCCACATCTGATGCACCCTCTTCATCTGCACCTTGTGCTTTGTTCACCTCTATAATGGCCTTATCAACCTCATGCCCTCCTGCCCTGTCCTCATCACCGTCAACACCTCCTGCGCCACCCATGTCACCTTCAACCTCGGCTGTGCAGCCCTTATGCTCCTCATCCTTGCCTGTGCAGCCCTCATCGCCTTCTCATGTGCAGCCCTCATCATCCTCGCCTCTGCAGCCCTTATGCTCCTCATCCTCGCCTGCGCAGCCCTCATCGCCTTCTCATGTGCAGCCCTCATCATCCTCATCTCTGCAGCCCTTATGCTCCTCATCCTCGCCTGCGCAGCCCTCATCGCCTTCTCATGTGCAGCCCTCATCATCCTCATCTCTGCAGCCCTTATGCTCCTCATCCTCGCCTGTGCAGCCCTTATACTCATCCTTGCCTGTGCAGCCCTCATCGCCTTCTCATGTGCAGCCCTCATCATCCTCATCTCTGCAGCCCTTATGCTCCTCATCCTCACCTCTACAGCCCTCATCACCTTCTCATGTGCAGCCCTTATGCTCCTCATCCTCGCCTGCACAGCCCTTATACTCCTCATCCTCACCTCTACAGCCCTCATCACCTTCTCATGTGCAGCCCTTATGCTCCTCATCCTCGCCTGCACAGCCCTTATACTCCTCATCCTCACCTGCACAGCCTTCATCGCCGCCTTCATCATCCTCATCTTCACCCTGTGCTGCATCAACACCTGTGGTTCACTCATCACAGGCGTCTGAGACCCCCTCATTAAGGGAGGTGGGTAGATTCATTTTTGGACTGGTAGAACTAACAATAGATTATATGAAATTATATATTATTTATATTTATTTGTATTTCTCCTCTTCCAGATATCCTCTTTAAGGCCATCAAGAAAAAGACAGGTATGTGTCTTGCCATGTGATAATTTATACGCTCAATATTTTTTGCATAATCATGGCTTTGCTTGCCAGTATCCGCAAATGATGAAAAGTAATGTTACATGATCCACTGCCATACCCACTATGCCCTAGGGATGGGACGATACACTAAAACTCACGATATGATGCACCTCGATATGCCAGGGTCACGATACGAAACGTCACGATACGATATCAAAAAAGGAAAAAAAAAGACAAAAATATTACTGTATAACAACAACTTATTGCCAAATCATACACAACCACGCAGGTTAGATCGATGGGGCTATATCTCCGTGGCAGCAACCACACAGTGTGTGCAAACACTGTCTCTCTTTTAACAGTGTGTACTTTTTGTAATAAATAGATTTTGAAATTCAAAATCCTCTCTCTCTCTCTCTCTCTCTCATAAGTTATGTTTAACGGAATGGCTACTGTTGCTTTTCAACAAATCATTTGCACAATATTTCCGTCATTTTTCTATCTGAAGCTATAGCTGCAACATTGAAAGCTCCGGTCTCTGTGTTAAGCGCAAAGGCTCACGTGATTGCCGCCGGCTCGGGATAAAACTCATGCGGACAGTCGTGCCGTGTACCAGCTGCTTTGACGTGATTATCATTTTAACTGACTCGTAACGTGTGCAATATCTCACGACCTCCCGAGTGTCCGAACTCGCACCGTGTACGCCCGCCTTTACACACAGTTTTAGTCTTGTCAGTTACTCTATTGCCGTCTTTGTCTTTTTTAATGAGAAAGCCAAAATACTGCCAGACATGACTTGTATCCAGGCGGAGCGTCCTCAATTTCGACCTCATTTGACCATGGTCGGCTGTTTGGGAGCAAGGCAGTTGGTACTAATGCTATTTGTTAGCTCGCTGTAGACTGCAGTGTTGTTGTTGCAACATGCGCTGACTTGACGTGACGACGTACCGCACCGTTCCCCGGATATATATTTTTTCATTTAGTTTTACCCTGCTTGATCAGCAGATGGTCCTGCCAGCCTGCCACCATAGACTGTATGTCAGCCCTATATACATACACACACATATAATACACTAAATTATCTATATACTACGCAAATCATGCAGCAGTGCCATCTATCTTTATTTCGCGATCCATTTTTTTTCGACCTCGATGCGTTTCGTCACGTTATTGTATCGCGATATTTTGTCAAACGATATTTCGTCCCATCCCTACTATGCCCACATACTACCTGTTCTGTTAGATTTTGGCAGTGGTGTACTCGTGTGATCACTAAAAAATATAATTGAAAAAAAACACAAACCATTTTGTACTATTTGAGTAAGTTTAAATTCTCTCAATCAGTATTCAGGAAGTGTCGTCTGTGATACAGACTACAGCGATGTCACAGACTACAGCGATGTTGACTACATACCAAAAATCAGCTCAGATGATTCGGATGGTAGTTCTTCTGGACATGACATGGTCAAAAGTGCTTTGATACATCCAATATCTCCCAAAGAGGCAGGTAGTTTATCTGATCAATTTATGACCGCACCATCACCAAAAAAGATGAAATGCCAATCTAAAGAGACAAACACCTTATCTGGTAATAAGAGTTTTTTTCAGTCAATGCCATCACCAAAGCAGGAACGCAAGTCGTACAACAAAAAGCAGTATTGCCTTTATTGCTGTAAGCCATATTCAAAAATGGCCAGACACCTTGAGTTTGTCCATCGCAACGAAGTGGGGGTTGTAAAGGCAGTAGCATTTCCAAAACATTCCAAAGAAAGACGAGTCCAGTTAAACCTCCTTAGAAAAAAGGGAAACTTTGCCCACAACACCGATGTGGTGAGACAAGGACATGGGGAGATGATTGCCTGCTACCGACCAAAAAATAGACAAAGAGCCAAAGAATTTATTCACTGCATATACTGCCAAGGGCTTTATAACAAGCGCAGCCTTTGGAAACATATCAAAAACTGTCCCCTGAAACCAAAAAATGATGATGCCCAGGGCAGGAAAAGAGTTCGATCCATGTGTGCTCTAAACACACCAGTCGGCTTAGAAGTGAGCAATGGATTCAAGAAAATACTGTCCTTTATGAACTATGATGAAGTTTCGCGTGCAGTTCATTCTGACAGATGCATCATGCAGCTGGGGGAGCACATGTTCAACAGGATGGGGTCTGATGTGACCAAACATGACTACATCAGACAGAAGATGAGAGAAGTAGGCAGACTTCTTCTTGAAGCAAGGAAGATTACCCCACTGAGAACAATGGTAGACTTCTTCATACCAGCAAACTTCAAACATGTCATAGCAGCAGTTAAAGTTGTGTCTGGGTATGATGAAGAGAAAAACTCCTACCGCATTCCTTCTTTAGCTCTCAAACTTGGGCATTCTTTAAACAAGATATCTAGCATTGTTGAGAGTAATGCCATGATGAATGGAGATCATGAGCGTGCTGAGTGTGCCCGAGACTTCAGGAAAATACACCAGGCAAGGTGGAATGAGTACATTTCTGCTGGTGCTATAACTACATTGAAAGAAGCCAAGTGGAACACACCACAGATCATTCCTTTCACTCAGGATGTCAAAGTCCTGCACACACATCTTGAAAAGAAACACAATGAGCTCCTAAGTAAGCTCAGATCTTGCCCTTCTGCTGACAACTACGCTGCTCTAGCCAAGGTCACGCTGTCCCAGGTCATCCTGTTCAACCGAAGGAGAGAAGGTGAAGTATCCCGGATGCTTTTGTCAGCTTTTAAAAGCAGGGATTCTTCTGAGCTACATAAAGACATTGCCATCTGTCTGTCTGAGTTTGAGAGGAAGCTGTGTCTGCACTTCACAAGAGTTGAGATCCGCGGTAAACGAGGGAGAAAGGTTCCTGTGCTCCTTAAGCCTTCCATGGTTTCTGCTTTGGAGCTGCTCGTTGAAATGCGTGAGCTTTGTGGTGTTCCAACAGAGAATCCCTTTATGTTTGCCAGATGTGGAGCAATGTCTGCCTACAGAGGAGGAGAGTGCATCAGCAAAGCTGCTTGCGAATGTGGCATAAAGAACCCTGAAGCACTGTCATCAACTAGGCTCAGGAAACACATAGCAACCATGTCTAAAATTCTTAACCTTGATGAGAATGAAGCAGACCAACTGGCTGATTTCCTTGGTCACGATATCAGAATCCACAGACAGTATTATCGGTTACCGGAGGGAACACTGCAGCTGGCAAAAATGAGTAAAGTCCTAATGGCCATGGAGAAAGGAACACTGTCTGACTACAAAGGAAAGAAACTTGATGACATTGAAATCGACCCAAATGGTATGAGTATACTTGCTCTGTGTGTATCTGTGCTGTACATATTTGCAAAACAATGCATATATTCATGTCACAGATGCTAGGTATAAGCAATAAATTGTTCATTTTTTGTTAATTAATTATTAAGAGCAACTTGAGGCCCAAGGTGATTCCATGTCAAGTGATGATGAGGAGGATTCCAGTGACCTATCTCAGACAACAGCACCAGCACCAGTACAGACTGATCAACTTGTTCAATCTGATCAAGCTGTTTCACAGGAGGATCAAGGTAAGCAAAATCTCTACATTGCACAAACAACAATAATCAAATCAACATGAATTAGCTATATATCCAGCAATGTCCAGACAAATTCAGCAATATCCAGACAAATTCAAAAAATATATGTATTAGGACACAGTCTTGATTTGCTCTTTACTCACCGATTTAGTTGTAATAAGAATGTGTTATGAGAATTTACTTTTTAATTATTTCATAGGTTCTTCAAATGCTCCAAAAAAGAAATGGGAGGACAGTGAGGTAAAAGCAGTAGAGAGACACATGTTGAGTTTCATCAAGACATGCAAAGTTCCTGGTAAGCAAGACTGTGAAAGATGCATTCACGCAGAGCCAGAAGCTTTGAAGCAGCGAACATGGACTGGTGTGAAAAATTATGTGCGGAACAGGATCACAACTCTTAAAAGAAAGGGTGGTTTGTAGGGAGGCACAAACACTTTAACACTTTGCACATTATGCTCTTTTTGTAAGAAATGGAGCTAAATTAAAAGAAATGAGGATGTAGAAATATTTTGTGGATGGAATGAAACCGAATATAAAGTAAAAAGTTAGAGTATAAGAAGGCTAATGAAGAAGTAGAGAATAGTAAGATAGTCCATTTTCTTTGTTCAGTTACAATGAAGTTGGATGAAATGTCATGTTAAACTTTTTGATATTTCTGTCATAGAGGGAGGGGAGAATGTAAAGATGATAAAGGGAAGAGTGAATAGCTATACTGGACATGGGCTGTGGCTGGATGTAACCTATTGGTGAGAGTTGCCGTGTGCAGACGAGAAGAGCTGAAAACTGAGATGTGATGTCAGACACTTTCTGCTTCCCGTAGTGACGCAGAGCCAGAAGCTTTGAAGCAGCGAACATGGACTGGTGTGAAAAATTGTGCGGAACAGGATCACGACTCTTAAAAGAAAGGGTGGTTTGTAGGGAGGCACAAACACTTCAACACTTTGCACATTATGCTCTTTTTGTAAGAAATGGAGCTAAATTAAAAGATGTGAAGATAAAAGTGTAGACATTAAAAATAAGAGACGCTCACGCTGTTTGCATACTTTACCACAGCTGAAGTGGAAAAAATTCATTATTTTCCAAATACACCGATATTTCAGAGTAATGCCATGATGTATGGAGATCATGAGCGTGCTGAGTGTGCCCGAGACTTCAGGAAAATACACCAGGCAAGGTGGAATGAGTACATTTCTGCTGGTGCTATAACTACATTGAAAGAAGCCAAGTGGAACACACCACAGATCATTCCTTTCACTCAGGATGTCAAAGTCCTGTGAAGTGGAAAAAATTAATTATTTTCCAAATACACCGATATTTCAGAGACATTTTCATTCAATACATGCACTGCTTAATACAGTGTCTGTTTGTACAAGAATAAAATTCAACATAAGCCTAAATACCAGTGAAGTGGGGTGTACATTGTTTTATTTTGATGTTATAAAGAACAGATTTGTGATCCTTAGTGGAACTGAAGGTGTGAGAAGAAACATGAAACGCACGTGATCGTTGTCAATCGGTGTACTCTGCCAATCGTGGATTAGCTGTGTCATCAGCAGAGCTCGTGAGTCGCTCTGGAGAATCTGCTCTGGCTGAGTCCTCCTGCTCTCCAATCGCTCTCGCTGTACTCTGATGCCTTATGGCACAGTCACGGGGGTCGCTGTCTGAAGTCGGACACAAGTTCTAACCGTCAAGCACTGCTCAAGTTAGCCGCTGATCGTTCTGTGCAGCGCTGCATGAAGTCCAACAAGCCTAATGTAAAGGGGCTGGAAAGAGGAGAGAATGTAAAGAGGGAGGAGAGAATGTAAAGAGGGAGGAGAGAATGTAAAGAGGGAGGAGAGAATGTAAAGAGGGAGGAGAGAATGTAAAGGGGACGTAAAGAGGGAGGAGAGAATGTAAAGAGGGAGGAGAGAATGTAAAGGGGACGTAAAGGGGACGTAAAGAGGGAGGAGAGAATGTAAAGAGGGAGGAGAGAATGTAAAGGGGACGTAAAGAGAATGTAAAGAGGACGTAAAGAGGACGTAAAGAGAATGTAAAGAGGACGTAAAGAGGGAGGAGAGAATGTAAAGGGGACGTAAAGAGGGAGGAGAGAATGTAAAGGGGACGTAAAGAGAATGTAAAGAGGGAGGAGAGAATGTAAAGAGGACGTAAAGAGGGAGGAGAGAATGTAAAGGGGACGTAAAGAGGGAGGAGAGAATGTAAAGAGGGAGGAGAGAATGTAAAGAGGACGTAAAGAGGGAGGAGAGAATGTAAAGGGGAAGTAAAGAGAATGTAAAGAGGACGTAAAGAGAATGTAAAGGGGACGTAAAGAGGGAGGAGAGAATGTAAAGGGGACGTAAAGAGAATGTAAAGAGGGAGGAGAGAATGTAAAGAGGACGTAAAGAGGGAGGAGAGAATGTAAAGGGGACGTAAAGAGAATGTAAAGAGGGAGGAGAGAATGTAAAGAGGACGTAAAGAGGGAGGAGAGAATGTAAAGGGGAAGTAAAGAGAATGTAAAGAGGACGTAAAGAGAATGTAAAGGGGACGTAAAGAGAATGTAAAGGGGACGTAAAGAGGGAGGAGAGAATGTAAAGGGGAAGTAAAGAGAATGTAAAGAGGACGTAAAGAGAATGTAAAGGGGACGTAAAGAGAATGTAAAGGGGACGTAAAGAGAATGTAAAGGGGACGTAAAGAGGGAGGAGAGAATGTAAAGAGGGAGGGAAGAAAAGCATTAGGCTTGTTGGACTTCATGCAGCGCTGCACAGAACGATCAGCGGCTAACTTGAGCAGTGCTTGACGGTTAGAACTTGTGTCCGACTTCAGACAGCGACCCCCGTGACTGTGCCATAAGGCATCAGAGTACAGCGAGAGCGATTGGAGAGCAGGAGGACTCAGCCAGAGCAGATTCTCCAGAGCGACTCACGAGCTCTGCTGATGACACAGCTAATCCACGATTGGCAGAGTACACCGATTGACAACGATCACGTGCGTTTCATGTTTCTTCTCACACCTTCAGTTCCACTAAGGATCACAAATCTGTTCTTTATAACATCAAAATAAAACAATGTACACCCCACTTCACTGGTATTTAGGCTTATGTTGAATTTTATTCTTGTACAAACAGACACTGTATTAAGCAGTGCATGTATTGAATGAAAATGTCTCTGAAATATCTGTATTTGGAAAATAATGCGTTTATTCCACTTCAGCTGTGGTAAAGTATGCAAACTTAGCATGAGCGTCACTACGGGAAGCAGAAAGTGTCTGACATCACATCTCAGTTTTCAGCTCTTCTCGTCTGCACACGGCAACTCTCACCAATAGGTTACATCCAGCCACAGCCCATGTCCAGCACAGCTAATATAAAGGATGAATAGAGGGAGTGAATGTAAAGAGGATGAAAAGAGGGAGGTGTAAAGCGGGTGAAAAGAGTGCGGAGTAGAGTTAAAGAGGATGAAGAGGAGGAGTAAAGCGGGTAAAAAGATGGAGGAGTAGAGTTAAAGAGGATGAAGAGGAGTAAAGAGGGAGGAGAGAATGTAAAGGAGGAAGTAGAGAGATTTTGAAGAAGGGTAGATGAGGAAGTACAGAGGATAGTTGGGCATTGAGAAGCATTTCCACCTCCAAGTTAATATTTCATTGTTCTTTAAAAAAATATATAAATTTTGTCATAAACTGCAATGTGCACGTTCAACATAATGTGTCCAAGAATGTTAATAATAATAAAGAGTCATTTAATCGGAGTGTGTGTGTCACTCGAGTCCGCAAAGGGTAATTTAATCGGAGTGTGTGTCTCTCGAGTCCCCAAAGGGTCATTTTAATCGGAGTGTGTATGTCACTCGAGTCCTCAAAGGGTCATTTAATCGGAGTGTGTATGTCACTCGAGTCCTCAAAGGGTCATTTTAATCGGAGTGTGTATGTCACTCGAGTCCTCAAAGGGTCATTTAATCGGAGTGTGTGTGTATCTCTTGAGTCCCCAAAGGGTCATTTAATCAGAGTGTGTGTGTCACTAGAGTCCCCAAAGGGTCATTTAATCAGAGTGTGTGTGTCACTCGAGTCCCCAAAGGGTCAATTAATCAGAGTGTGTGTGTCACTCGAGTCCCCAAAGGGTCATTTAATCGGAGTGTGTGTCACTCGAGTCCCCAAAGGGTCATTTAATCGGAGTGTGTGTATCACTCGAGTCCCCAAAGGGTAATTTAATAGGAGTGTGTGTGTGTCACTAGAGTCCCCAAAGGGTCATTTAATAGGAGTGTGTGTGTCATTAGAGTCCCCAAAGGGTCATTTAATCGGAGTGTGTGTGTATCTCTTGAGTCCCCAAAAGGTCATTTAATCGGAGTGTGTGTGTCACTAGAGTCCCCAAAGGGTCATTTAATCAGAGTGTGTGTGTCACTAGAGTCCCCAAAGGGTCATTTAATCGGAGTGTGTGTATCACTCGAGTCCCCAAAGGGTCATTTAATCGGAGTGTGTGTCTCTCGAGTCCCCAAAGGGTCATTTAATCAGAGTGTGTGTGTCACTCGAGTCCCCAAAGGGTCATTTAATCGGAGTGTGTGTGTCACTATTTTTATTTGTATAGAGTTTTTTGACAATTACTACACTTTACAGAAGAACATGACTAATGTCTTAAAACCCCAGTGTGTAGCCAAAGATGACTCTGGTGAGGAAAACTCCTTAAGATGTTTTTGTGATAATGATTAGTTTACAGTCGATGCAGCCGGTGGTCAGTGAAAGGTTCTCTGCCATGAAGTGAAGTCTGTTTTATTTCTATAGCGCATTATACAATGCAGATGGTTTCAAAGGAGCTTCACACACATAAAATAACTTGCAAATTTCAACAATTATGAAATGACTTCTGTAGAGCTGTTTAACAGTTGAAATTGAAGACAATAGTGTCATTATTCAGCTCAATTCTGTTCATCTTTTGCTTCTGATAGTCAATCAGTCAAATCAATAATATTTCTGAATGTTAATTGCCATTCCCCAACTGAGCAGCCAAAGGCACTTGATCTCAAGCTACAAATCAGACAAAAAATGTAGGCTACCCATTTACAGTGATCTTGAAGAAAAGAAGAAACCCAGTTACTCTCTCACACCTGTATCTCTGCACTAGCTTGATTTCACTGTCCAGTATTGGAACTTTGAATTGTAATATTCTACTTCTGTCTTCTTAGGATAAATAATATATAACATCTCAACAATGTCCTGAAAGTATACCTTAACCAGAGTATGTGTATCACCAATGTCCTCAAAGTATGACTTCATCAGAGTTTGTGTATCACCAATGTCCTCAAAGTATGACTTCATCAGAGTTTGTGTATAATGTCCCCAAAAGTGACATATAAAATAATGTCCCTAAAGTGAAGGTAAAAAATCAGGTCTTTAAGGAAGGCTTTTATTGATAAAATCAAGTGATATTTGTGATCACAGCTTCTCCAGCAGTGCAGTCATATCTTTCTTTTGTCTCTAGACCCTTCAGAAAGGGGTGTCCCTAAAGGTAGGGTTTCCAGTCATACGTCCTCACATTGTGGTTAAGTAGGTATGTGTGTGTGTGTGTGTGTGTGTGTGTGTGTGTGTGTTTCCGAAAGCTGAAGATGTGTTTTGGCAGCAGACAGACTTTTGTGATAAGATTTTCCACAGTGAGCGTAAGGGTCTAAATGTGCTGGATAATTCTGTTGGTTACAGACAGCTAGCTGAAAAGAGCTAGGGTTGGGCATCGTTTTGATTTGAACGATTCTGATTCCGATTCCGATTCTTAGTTTCGATTACGGTTCTTTTCGATTCTCGATTCCGATTCTTTGAGGGGTGGAGTCACAACATGTCACAGGCTCATTTCACAGAGGAAAATTGTATTTTGATTCAATAATGAGTTTTAGTTTTGGGACTTTCTCCGCTGGCATTTTCACTTGCTTTGCTGCAAAGGTGAATGGAGTTCCACACCGAGTCCCGGTTTAACAATAGCATTAACAGCAGTCATTAGGACTGCTACTAGCGTGGGCAATTTGCGTACAGCTACATTTATCTACGAGGGGGAAAAATAATTTCAGTAACGTTGTTGTTCACCACAATTCGCAATTTGGTCAAGGGGTTTACACTACAATCACTTACCTGATTATGATGAGGTGGGATAATGTTAGTTCACCCTGAAATGAAAATAAAGCCATCTTTTACTCACCCAGCTGTTGTTCAAATGCGCGTGTTCCAGTGTGTGCGCACTCCAAGCCGCAGTAGCCTCGTGCAATATTGTCATGACAACCGTTACACAATATTCACTTAAGGAGGTTATATTATTAGTATTATTTCTTATCATATACGTTATAGAAAAGACGAGAATCGCGTTTTTTTCTATTGAGCTTGATTTCTCAAAATGGTGCGCGCGCGCGTGTGTGTGTGTGTGTGCTTATCGTGGGTGCAATGACAACAGTGCGAGTTATTATAGTAGGCATGAGCACCGGCGGCTGCTGACGGCTCATAGTGTAACTTACACAGAGGAGCGCGCTCAGAATAACGGCCGAGCTCATTGTTTTGACTGAATAATACGGTTTCTTTCTCGCAAAACCTATAGTGTGCCCACTGAACACTTTCCATATGGCGCGCGTCTCCCTGTATCGTTGCGTGATACATTTGTTTACTTTTTGTAATGTTTTAGCTGATCGCCATTCACTGCCATAATAGGAAGGAGCGCGTGCAGGAACAGTATTTTAAATGTCATAGGACATAGGGCACTGGGAGTCTGGGACAACATCAGGGTAAGTAAAAGAAGGCTTTATTTTCATTTCAGGGTGAATCCCGTTAATAACGTTGGTTAGCGCAGGGTTGCCCGAGGGACAGACCTGCGCAGCATTTCAAACACGCTACACTCGTTAATTTATAGCTACACCACATATTTGTAGTGCATCCTCCCGTGCAAGAAATAAGTTTGTCATGTGTTGCACTGTGCCGACCCAGGTTTTTTTTTTTTTTAGTGAAATAAAGCCACACCTTTGAGCGCCACTTACCGTGCTCCATGGCTGCAACAGAACAAACGGGCGCGGCAAGCACTTCCGAAAACTTGCGCGTTTGGAACCGATGATCGGAATCGAAAACAAAATTTCTAAACGATTCCAATGGCATCGTTATTTTTTAAACGGTTCCAAGTTGGAACCGGTTCTCGATGCCCAACCCTAAAAAGAGCTGTATGGATTTGGAGCTTTGGGCTTTAAGAAACACAACATAAACACACTATACCATCACTGACACACTCAGATAAGCAGCAGTGTGTGTGTGTGTGTACTTGTTTTGCTATATGTGTGTGGAGGCCAGATTTTTTCACAAATACTGTTAAACCTCTTAGAGGGGTGTTTTAGATGGTGTGCTGTCAATTACAATAATTTCCAATCGTCCCTCAATAAAAACACAAAAAATCAACAAATATGATACATTAAAATGTATATGTGCGCGCGCGCGCGCGCGTGTGTGTGTGTGTGTGTGTGTGTGTGTGTGTGTGTGTGTGTGTGTGTAAAAGAACATGTGAATTTCTGTTCGCAAGCCCATCTTTTCACACCATGTGATGGATTCCAGAGGGTAAAAGGAAATTCAAGAAAAAATAGGGCAGGACAATATTTCTTTTTTTTTTTTAGGTTTCAGTTTTTCATCTAATATTTATATTTAATTTTATTTCAGTCAACAAAAATAGTTTGAGCTAACCGTAAAAACACAGATCAGCGGAAAAGGAACAGTGTTTGTAAAGAACCGCAAAGAATTCCATTTTGATTGCATAAACATTATATTATCTCAGGAAAAACAAATTGCACTGATTAATTGTTCACAATAACACCTATATAGGTATTTTATATATGTGCAGCCCCATATGCAACAATCTGCAATACATTATGTATTCTGACACCTTTCTATCAGAACCAGCATTAACTTCTTGAGCAATTTGAGCTACAGTAGCTCGTCTGTTTGATCGGACCACACGAGCCAGCCTTCACTCCTCACATGCATTAATGAGCCTTGGCTCATTGCCTCCATGACGCTGTTGCCGGTTCACCACTGTTCCTTCCTTGGACCACTTTTGATAGATACTGACCACTGCAGACCAGAAACACCCCACAAGAGCTGCAGTTTTGGAGATGCTCTGACCCAGTCGTCTAGCCATCACAATTTGGCCCTTGTCAAACTCGCTCAAATCCTTACGCTTGCCCATTTTTCCTGTTTCTAACACATCAACTTTGAGGACATAATGTTCACTTGCTGCCTAATATACTCCACCCACTAACAGGTGGCGTGATGAAGAGAAAATCCGTGTTATTAACTGTTATATGCCTGATCGGTGTATATACTTACAAAATCCTAGATTGCCCTCTACTTAAGGATACTTTGGCCCAATCCTAGTTCTATTTTATACCCCTTGCCCCTTGAAACAGAGGGGCAAGGCGTAGGGGTCAAAATATTCCCCGAAGAAATGGGACACCACTACAACACCAATACATGTCATCATACCCTGTTTGTTTTATTGGTGTCCTGTAACATTTGACCAGTATGAACAGCAAAGAAGTGTACACATACTGTATTTATCAGAAATCAGGCACGAGCACGTTTAACAGATTACTCGCTCTCAACGTTGTTTTGCGCTGTATTTGGACTTAAGAAAAGTTTACAGATGATACGTGATGTAAATAGATTTCATTCCTTCAGGAAGCTAATAATCACCCGCGCATTTTTAACCGCGACAGCGACTACTGTTTATTCGTCCATGACGAAACGCAGTCTACCAAGAAACTCGCATCCGATTCTTTTGGTCGTGGCTCCTTTTTGATTTAATTAAGAGACCGCTCGTCTAACCCCCCGCCTCTCCGCTTATTCGGTTGCCGAGGCACCGCGCAAAATAGACGCTTGGGGTGATGTCGGCGAGCACTTGGAGAGTGAGCAGACGGATTTCCCCCCCCCCCCCCCCCCCTCTCTCTCTCTCTCCTCCTGTCGCGTCCGCACGTTCGAAACCGCGACAGCAACGACCCTGTTTATTCGTCCATGACGATATGCACTCGCACTTAATGAAAAATAGGACGACGAGATATTTATTTTAACTGCATTATTAATTAGTGTTCACATCACTCAAACTGCCAGAAACTGGCAGCCAGGCAACACACAAGTGATGGATACCGAGTGGCAACATCACTACACATTCTAGCAGCACAATAGTCGGTGTATTCAGGGAAATTCCTTAGTTCGAAGTGTAGTCCCGAAAAATCTTCGTTTGAAGGGCTATCTGGTCCTTACCCCTACCACTCCAGCCAAAAGAGAATCGAGACACCCCTACTCCCTCAGGTGAACGCGCAAGACGAAGCGGTAGGGGAAAGGGAAAGGGAAGGGCTAAGGGCTAGAAATGGGATTGGGCCTTAAGGATACATGTGGTCCAGTGGCGGCTGGTGATAATTATTTTTGGGGGGGCGTTTTATTTTCAAGATGCATGTTTACTAAATTCAAGCATTAAATTTAATTAAATTCAAATTTATTTGTATAGCGCTTTTCATATCATTACAAAATGTATGATTAATACATATCATTTCAAAGCAGCTTCACAGAAAATGCATCTACATTACAATTTAAATTGATTTGTACATGCTATGCATTTTAGAAATGCACATATACAGAGCACACAGATTAGCTAACTATCTATTATTAATCAATATAATAACTATGGCACAGAAATAAGAATTCATGTTGTTAATGAATAGGGTATATAGAGATGAGCATGGAAGAGAAAACAGTGTCTTCACTTTTTGCACATTCATTTCCCACATATAATTGAATGAGGAAATGAAAAACAAAAGAAAACAGCCACAACAGACTAGCATGTTGACTAGAACATACATATTGCTCTCCTTTCTTTCTGGCCAGCAAATTTCTCAATGACTCTCTGATTAAAGTCAGTCATCTCAGGAGTGTCATGACGTTTGCATTGTTCAGTTAGATATTTGAGGTCTCTTACCCCCGTTGTTGTCCACAAAACTTCAGTACCGACACTTTGAAATAAAAGACAGGGAAAGCAATAAAGGGCATTGCTAACAACACATCCAGCCAGCCACCTAACTTACGTTTCTCATAACAAGCGCGTGGAGCTCCGAGTGTAGCTGCGTCCTCTGTCACTGGCCTGCTGCTGGATTTGTAAATCGCGTTGGTCCGGTTCGGGATCTTCCAACGAACGCCTTGTGAAAGAATTTGATTTAACTGCTGCCATCTCTACGAAACTGATCATCCTAAAGGTTTTGGCGGAGTCGGAGTGCTTGTGTCGCCCGCTCACTTTCGCTATAGTGGCCAAGAACGGAAAGTTGAATGACAGGTGACGAGAACCAATCAGATTGGATAAAATAACATGCATCCAATTCTGATTCGCCAGGGACGCAACAACCTGTGTCCGGAGGAGGATCTTTAAGAACCAATTAGAGACCAGCTTCAGGTCACATGCTGCCCGTATATTTTTATACTCAGATAGACATCCATTTGTCCGGCGTCCCTCGCCCATGAAACCGCATGAAACATATTGAAGAACATATAAAATAGTTAACCAATCAAAGCCAGTTTTTATTAAATTCTGAGGCTCTTACTAACAGCCAGCACATCGTATGAGTAAACTATTTTATTTTTATTTCACTTTTATATTTTTTTTGTATACAAAAACCTCTAACCTCTATTGACCAGCCGCCACTGATGTGGTCACATGTATGTTCCCTCATTGTGCTTTTGGCTCTGTCCTGTGACCTTTTCCTCATTCTGTTTATTTAGTCATTATAGTCATCTGTTCCCTATTAATTATCTCATCAGCTTCCTCATATGTTGTCGTATTTATACTCCCTGTTTATTTCAGTTGGTTGTCTGTTCTCGTCGATCTTAAGGTGTGTCATGTCTGCTTCCCTGAGTCTATTTTGTTTGAATCTTCGTCTTTGTGCTCTTCCTGCTAGCAGCACCCATGACAACATCTAATGCTAATCTTAGCATAAAGCCTATTTTTAAACAACATCAGCATCCTCAGGCAGTAATTTCGCTCTATTGCAATATAGCCACAGTTGACCTGTCTTGAAGAAATTCAATATCAAGCCACGATAACAGTTTAAAAGTAGCAAAATTGCAGTGAAATCACAGACTTGACAGCCCTGTTTATCATTATCATTGTAATTCATATCAAGCCAAAGCTTGAATGTATTAGTACAGCTGGGCACAGACAACCACACAAACACTTTACAACTAGACGCTGTGACACTGAACGCCTGTATACTGAATGCACATACGGTGAACACCGTCACAGTGAGTGAACATATGCTGAAAACAAGACAGGTCTGAAGATGCAATTCTCCAAAGACTTCAACATCACTGCAAGTCTCTATTCATTCCATAAGGATATGGTGACAGCAGATACATGCAGAACATTTACAGATTATTATATTTCCAGTACTGTATACTGTATACATTACCTTTGACAAGAAATGCCACAAGCAAACATTAAAATGAGCGTAAAACCAGTAATAAAAATGCAAATCATCATTACAAATAATTGCATCACACAATCGGTGTGTTATTTCAATGGAATTTGGTGGCCATGGGTCTGTTGAAAGCGCTATATTAATGCGGTCCATTTACAGGCAGTAAGTAGGCATGGCAGCTTGAATCCGGAGCTGGAGTGTTAAAAGCAGTAGAGTGCTGTATGCATTTATATTTTCTAAATGATCAACTATTTCTTCATGCATTGCATTTTGAGTTTTCATTGATGTTGATTTTGTCAAGATGGTTTATTTTATAGTGGTTGTGAATGGTCCTTTAAAAAAAAAAAAAAAAAAAAAAAAAAAAAAAAATATATATATATATATATATATATATATATATATATATATATATATATATATATATATATATATATATATATATATATATATATATATATATATATATATATATATATATATATATATATATATATATATATATTTATTGCTCAATACTACTGTAACATCTGATTCATTTTAGTGACCTAAGGTACAACATATGTACCTTTAAGGTACTAATATGTACCATTGTACCATTTAGTCAATAAGGTACAAAGATGTACCTTTTCTCTTTTTGTACCTTAGGGTACTGCCCCAGTGACTGCGCTGTACCTTTTTTCTGACAGTGTTGCTATGGTTGTTGATTTGCCCTCATGTGTTCCACCAGGTAATTACATCGTTTAGTCCCTTGTGTTTCTTGTTCTACGTCCCAATTCAGATACTATCCGTCCTAAATTAGAATTAGTGTGTCCCAAATCGTATAGGCCTTATGTTAAAATGAGTATTCCAAAGATACCCGAATGGTCTATTTTTTCCGGTTAGAATCTGGAGTGATTAGAACTACCAACACGAATAAAAAGAGTTGCACTTTATTTTACAGTACGTGTACTTGTGCACTTACAATATGCTTACATAAGAAAGTACTGGTTAATATAAGGCAATTACATGGGTTAAGGGTTAGGTTTAGGAGTATGTCCAGAGTTAATACCTAGTTATTACCCAGTTATTGTACTAACTATAATAAGAACATGGTTTGTACATGGGGAACAGTGCCATAAAAAGTATTTAAAAAAACTACAAACATGGCAAGTCCGACGGTAAAGTAGCGAGGTTATTTATTCAATGTTATCCTCATTATATTTCATCTGCAACAGCATTGTGAACTTTTGTAATGAGACATTTTGGTCATTAACTTTTAAATGCATCATTATGCAAACTGCAAACACATGAGGAAAGTTCAAGGCATGAAAAACCTTTGACTGGCAGATCAATGTGCTACTACATTTCTCTCCGAAATGGTAGGAAATTAAATTGAATGTGGAGGATTTTAACTGTGACAAGATGATTGACAGGGTAGTTTAAATGGTGGCAGGATGCACATAACTAATAAACCGAGCTGTCCGTTAAAGACGCAATTATGACGAAGTAGTATGTCCCAAACCTTGCCTACTATTCTGCTACATAGCCTACTTGTCATTGTATTAGGTGTTTTTGTTTCTAGATAACCTGAGGTTTAATTTTTGAGTTTATTTTGATTAAAGAATAGCTCTTTTAGTCCTGTTTGTTTGCTTCCCCGGCGTGACAACTACATTACAATTCAAAATGTTGGGGTCGGTAAGAATTTTGTTTTTTAATTTTAGTTTTTTCCCCCTTGGTAGAAATCGCGTTCCGGGTGCACTGCAATATGACTGCGATAAAAGGGGCAGGGGCTTGAGCCCCTTGAATGTAATTTTTCTTGACTTTATAGACAGCCTACTGAAAGCAACAATGGATTGGCTAATTCACCTCAGTTCTTGGAAATAAATTAAAGGAAACAAAAATGTTCAAACTGTCAACTCAAGGTGAACAAACAACAAACATGATAAAAAAAGTGATAAAAAATGATTGCGTAAAAAATGCATACCGCGTTTCAGTCACTCAGTATGCATTTTTTTATCATGTTAAAATGGTTTAAGATTTAGGAATTAGATAATGTTGCTTACTTGTCCATTTTGTTGTCCAGTGTGCTTGCAGAGAGAGCCCACCCACGCGCTCTTCTGATTGGCTGTGATAAATTGCTTGCCGCTGGAAATATTATCACATCATGTCTGGTTAAGACACAGTGTTGTGTTAGGCTGTTTAAATTTGCTTTTCAAAGCTGCAATTTCTGCCAAAGGCCAACTCGAGCAACAAAACTAACGAGCAGCATTATGAGCCGTTTATTTGTATTTGTATTTGTACTTCCTCTATTTCCCCTGTTTTGTCTGAATGCCAGGGTATGGCAACCATACAACTAAGCCATACTCTGCCACCCCTGGTATCACAAGCTCCACAAAATGTTTTTAGTATTGATAAGAAGAAATGTTTTTTGAACAGCAAATCACCATATTTAAAAAATGATTTCTGAAGGATCATGTGACACTGGAGTAAGGCTTGTTCGACTCCGATCGGCAGCTGACTTAAAGGTATAGTTCACCCAAAAATGAAAATTCTGTCTTCATTTACTCACCCTCAAGTTGTTTTAAACCTCTATGAGTTTCTTTGTTCTGCTGAACACAAAAGAAGATATTTAGAAGAATGTTTGTAACAAAGCAGAGAGAGCAACCATTGACTACCATAGTAGGGGAAAAAATACTATGGTAGTCAATAGTTGCTCTCTCTGCTTTGTTACAAACATTCTTCTAAATATCTTCTTTTTTGTTCAGCAGAACAAAATTACTCATACAGGTTTGTAACAACTTGACTAAATGAAGACAGAATTTTAATTTTTGGGTGAACTTTCCAAATTATATCTGACTTGAGACAGCGCCGACGTCACGTCACTGTGATGTATGGCATCAAAGTACTGCGAGAGCGATTCGAAATCAGACAACTGACTCGAGAGCGGCTGCACAGGCTCTGATGACGACACAGCTGTTCCAGGATTGGCCGGTTTCGCCGCATGACAGCAATCATGCGTGTTTATTCTGACACCTTCAGTTCCACTAATGCTCACAAATCTGTATTTCTATTACAGTAAAAGCTCATGTAGTCGTGATGTTATATTGTGTCATGTTTATCAAAATCAAACTGATAAAAAACGTAGACCCAACCTCATTGGTATTTGAATAGTATAGGCTTATGTTGAACTTTATTTTTGTACAAACAGAAAATAAGCAGTACAAAAAGTAGGGTAACACTTTATTTTGATAGTCCACTTTAGACATTCTACTAACTATAAGTAACTTTGCAACTACATGTCAACTAACTGTCATTAGAGTATTTGTAGACTGTCTGATCAATATTTACTAAAACTTTATTTTGTTGGTCCCCCAACAGACAGTCTACTGACTATAAATAACTTGGCAACTACAATTCAACTTATTCTACTAACCCTAACACCTAACCATAACCTACCAGTCTACTGACAGTCAACTAATACTCTAATGACAGTTAGTTGCAAAGTTACTTATAGTTAGTAGATTGTTTAAAGTGGACTATCGAAATAAAGTGTAACCAAAAGGGTTGTATGAAAATGTCTCTGAAACATCTGTGTATTTGACAAATATTGCATTTATTTCTCTTCAGCTGTGCTAAATTACACAAACACAGCGCGAGCGTCACTACGGGAAGTGAAAGTGTCCGACTTCACGTCCCCGTTTTCAGCTCGTCTGCACACGGCAACTCTCGACGATCGGTTACCTCCAGCCGAAGCTGAACACACCAAGTAATGGCTGCTGAAAATCACATGATAAATTACATTTAAAATGTCAAAATAGAAAATATTTATTTTAAATTATAATAATATTCCACAATATTGCAGTTTTATTTATTTTTTTAATAAATATTTATTTATATTTATATATATATATATAATATATATATATTTATTTTATTTTAGTCTGTATTTTGATCAAATAAATGCAGCATTGGTGAGCATAAAGGCCTGTTCACACAAAGGATGATAACACTAAAGATATAGTTCCAAAAATCGTTCTCTATACTAAAGAATAGCAGAGTTCACACCTCAACTATAACGGCACAGAGAAACGTTATCGTTGGAATCGAGCGATTTTAGAGCGATTTTATCCAGCTGATGAACAGTAAAAACATTACTTATATAAATAATGTATCTTTATATCCATCTGAGTTTTGCACAAAATGGTCTATTGATTAAAGTAACAGTTAATTTTATCACTCTAGTTTCTGAACAGGCTCGGTCTCTCTCCCCTCCTCTGACAGCCTGCCTTTGGGAATATCTTTGTTACACAAACCTGGCAACCCTGGCGATAAACCTCTCACTCTCTCTGTTCTTGCACAAAACCAGCTGCAGGCTACTCTTCCCCTTGCCCACCCCTTCTGGTATCAAGGATAGCGAAGCTGCTCTCACCCTCTCTCTTTTTGAAGTATTGCCGTGGTCATGGTGGTGATTAGCATTACAGGGTTTAGGCTGCTTTCACAACCACCTGCTTCTCCCTCCAGTGGAAGAGGTGGACCAGACAGCTTTTTGAAATCATCTTGCGGCCTCTGCATAAAAGTTTTCTCACAACCCCTCGCTCAGATCTCAGAGCCTCGTTCTGCAGGTCTTCTAAGGTGACTGCATCTCTATGTCACTAAAGTTTGTGAGGTTGCATCAGTCCAAAACCCAGCAGTTCAACGCTCTGAAGTGTAACATCTCATCTCTCTATCCTGATCTAAAGTTGCGTTCACATTGAAATAGAGTTGCCAGAAGGCATTCCCACTACTACAGTTTCCAACTATATCAGTAGCTGGGGTATAGTTGTGTGAATTAGGTTGAATTCTGTTCAGATTTGTTGCATCTCCAACAGTTGCTGTCACTCATGTCTCCAGAAACCGCTTTGTTGCTTCATGTTGTTTTAAACTTGTAAGACTTTCTTTCGACTGAAGACTCTGCTGGTCAATTTCTCCAAGCAATCACAATGAATGGGAACTGAGGCTTTTACACTTTAATTTTTTCTTGCTGAAAGAAATCTAACACTGACTCCAAACTTGAACTGTACTGGATGAAGTTCTTGGTCAAAATTGTGTCTTGGCTGGTTGAAGACATTCGATTGTGCTAAGATAATATAGATCTGTTGGCATTGTATTGTAAATGCTGCCTGATAGATCTGCTGTTTCTATTACATAATGAACATTAATTAAACAACAACGCCAGGTCAGACTTTCCTCTGAAGACGCTGCACTCTTAAAATAAAGGTTCCAAAAGGGACCTTTTGCAGTGATGCCATAGAAGAACCATTTTGGTTCCTCAAAGAACCTTTTGATCAAGTTCTTAATAATCTGAAGAATCTTTATCGTCTTCACTGCAACAACTTTCTCTTGAAGTGAAGCCTTGTCTTCTTTATTTGCTTATGCCTTTAGTTGGACATTATGCTAATATTTCACATTTCAACGTTTGAGAAAGTAATATCTGGACGAGGCATTTTAGGCATGTCTGAAGCAGATCTGTTAGATAGAATGAATCCCTTTGTGGGAGACTATGAGCTTTGCAACTTTGCTGATCTTATACATGCACAAACAAATACATTACACACTAAAGGAAAAGGATTGGTCATGCATGCCGCCTTGTGCCTCATATTCCAAATCATCAAGAGTCATACAATAGCTATGTATTGTGCATCATATTCCAAGTCTTCTGTAGTCATATAATAACTTTGAGGGAGGAAAAAGACAGAAATTGATGTCATTATTCATTGACATTATTCATCTTCTCTTCCAGTGAGCGAGCTGAACTCCAATTTGTGAACCAATCATTCAGACATTTTAAAATATCACTCCCTCACAAAAAAAAATATCACGTCAACGATTGCTTCTCAATGACGGAGCTTCACAAATCTGGAGTTTTACTGCGGAAGTCTGCGAGCGCAGATTCCATGTGAGCCTGCAAATGAGTAACAAATCTTTGACATTCTAGTAACTATTATTAGCTAACAAGAAACTAGGATTAATGAATTAGTAATTAATAGTGCTCAGTTGAATGTGGTAGTTCACTATAGAGGGTATGCATGTGATGTCACCATCAGCTGGAGTGACAGCAGTTCACTGAGTGGCAAAAAGACTGAGTGGCAGCATTGTTTTTCAGTGTGAATGTCGCAGAAAACACACAAAACACATCTAAAACGGGTAAGAGCTTTGAGTTTGACTCTACAAATAGATTTGACAAGAAATCTGAAGTATATTTTACAGACTTCCGAAAGCTACAGAAAAGAGAATCAAATGGATCACTGCAATTCACGGAAACAACTCCACTCCAGGCAGCGAAACGTGTATTTGCAGTTATCATTTTGTGTCAATATGTTGAATTTTGGAGTAACATCATACCTTATATATTGTATTGTTAAATAGTGTATTGATAACTCATCAATTAATAATTTACCATCTTGTATTCTGCATAATTGGATGTTTTAAAAAAACACCAAAACTATACAAGGTTTAGGGCTGGACGATATGATGATATATTTAACATTGACATAAGTGATCATCCGGATTTAGATCTACCTATATTGTATTCATATAAAGCATTCACAGGCAAATTTGCTTTAATGTATTTCCCCGGCATCGAAATCAGGCACATATAAATTTCAGGAAACATGATTCCTGGCTTCATGTACATATCCATGGATCACTGGATCTTTGGTAAGCTGTAAGGTACACTATCGGGTCGAACCTTTAGTTTAAAGGAACACGCCAACTTTTTGGGACTTTTGTTTCGTGAAACTTAAAAGAAAACTCAAGTGAGGACTCATGTGCGCAAAGAATGAATTTATTATAAAATAAACATAAACACAACCAAAAACCCACGAGATGGAAAACATAACATCACTCAAAACAGAACATACCAGTGGATAACAGGGAAGGGAGATGTAGACAGAACAACGATCCGACGAAGACTGAAAACACAAAGGAACTTATAAAGGGGACAAATCAATAGGGAATGAGGGAACACAGGTGGGGCAAATTAAACCAATAAAGAGACAACAAGGGGGGGTGGGATCAAGACAGAGACAAGAGCACATGCCCAAAATAACAAAACACTCCATGTGCACACAAGACAGGACAGCCATGTGACAACTTTGGCTTATTAACTGTATTCCGCGGAGTTAGATAAGTCCATACAAACCATTCTCATCTCCGTGCGTGCCATAACTCTGTCTGTTAGATAACCCCCCCCCGCTAGCCTAGCTTAGCTTAGCACAAAGACTGGAGGTATATGGCTCCAGCTAGCCTACTGCTCACTCAGTGACAGAATAACGGCAACATTTTCCTATTTACATGTTGTGATGTGTATAGTCACAGCGTGTACAAATAACAAGGTTACGTGAGACACAGCCATCTTATAAACGTATACATACTGGGGACTATATTCTCAGAAGGCGCAGCACTGCTCTACTTCTGGGGAGTGATTTGCTCGCAGCACCTGAGAAGCAGCGTTGTTACTTCCGTCAACAAAACCAGCGTGACTAGGTAGCTGTTTTTGCGCAATGAACCCACAGACAAAAATTAAAACTGCCCATCCCCCCTCCAATTAATTAGCAAGGTAAATGCTACAGTCCAGAGAATTAGCTCTAGCACAGCTCATTTGTTACTGTGACAGAGCGCGTTCGTGGGAACACAATACTAACATTACAGGGGATACATGGAGCACGGGAAAAACTGCAATACAGTAGTGAGTGACCACCCTATTCATGTAACAGTGTCACAAATGTTACATTAGATCTAGCTAATGGTACTGTTACAGTAGACTAATCATCTAAAAACATAACGGAACACTTACCGCAGTCTCGGGTGATCCCGTCTGTACTATCGATGGGATGGCCGTATCCTTCAGCACACATTTCATGGTCCCTGTGGCAAATTCCATTTTTTCAATATAGTCATCCTCTGTGAAATGTTCAGAGCAAACCCGATGGTGCTTGATGATGGCTACAGGTGTGTTTGGATATATATCCAGAGCAAGCAGCCATCGATTCACCAGGTCAGTGTTTTGGATTGGAATTCTATGAAATATCATTGTATTACCTTGTCTCAGTTCTTTACAATACAGCGAACACCCATGATTGTAAACTATCTAGTAATTGCTGACTCTATTACTCCAACTCTGAGCGAACTCTCCTCCTCACCGCGGGGCTACTCAGGTGCTGCGAGCAAATCACTCCGCACTCCGCAGAAGTAGAGCAGTGCTGCGCCTTCTGAGAATATAGTCCCCAATATGTATACGTTTATAAGATGGCTTTGTCTCATGTAACCTTGTTATTTGTACACGCTGTGACTATACACATCACAACATCTAAATAGGAAAATGTTGGCATTATTTTGTCACTTATTGAACAGTAGGCTAGCTGGAGCCATGTACCTCCAGTCTTTGTGCTAAGCTAGGCTAGCGAGGGGGTGCGTCAGAAAGAGTTATGGCACGCACGGAGATGAAAATGGTATGTATGGACTTATCAAACTCTGGTGGATACAGTTAATAAGCCAAAGTCCTTAAAAGTTGCCGTGTTCCTTTAAACTGATAATCATTTTGCATTTTCACAGTTTCCCCTATTAAATCCAGTCATGCAGCAGCTCTTTTCGGTAGGAAAGTGACATCACTAATAGGTTACCGTGACCTTCCCTTTATAGTTAATTATACATTATGCATTATTCATGTTAATTATGAGCCTGTATATCTTAGTAGTCCTCTGGGAGGTATGGAAAAATAGTAGTTATCGATTAGCTACAAGTGAACTACCACATACGACTGAGCACTCTAACTTACTAATTCGTTAATCAGAGTTTCTTGTTGGATAATACTAGTTATTAGAGTGTTACAAATTTTTTCCTCTGTAGTTATTCATTAATAATGGAGCAGTATTCTAAAGTGTTACCCTTGAAGCTTGAAAGCTTCAGATCCCATTCATTGTAATTCCATGTAAGAGTGACCAGCACCACAAAAAAAGTCAGTTATACAGGTTTAGAAAAACATGAGGGTCAATAAACGATGAGTGAATTGTTCCTCTAACTTCTTTTGCTCCGCTGCGGCCACCAGAAAGGTTTTTAAAATGTCATTATTGGTAGATGTTACTTACTGATGCACAAGACTCTGCTCTTTTCACTCAAAGTCCTTTGAAAAAGGAAGAATAAATAATTGCAAGTACACGCCGTCGGTGGTCGTAATTTAGTCTTGTTTGAGAGATCCGTAGGACTCACTGTACCTGCAAGCTAAATGGTTCAAGCAAAAAGGGTTTTATGCATAACAGACAGAGGTTCTCACTTTCATTCTGTAATAAGATTATGTGCAGACACAGGCAGAACAGCCTACGATCACATCAAATGCTCTCTGAGCCAAATGAAAAGAGGGAGAAAGAAGGAAGGAAAGAAAGAAAGACTGAGAGAGTAAGCTCTCCTCAAGAAAAGAAGGACCTGGTGTGCCTCGCAGCTGAGACAGGCAGAAGAAGAATAAAGAATACGGAGTGCGTGTTTGAAGTCAGACAGCCTTTTCTCCACTTCAGATATTTGATGGCGGTGACGGGGGGAGAGCGAGGGATGGAGAGAGAATGGGAAAGGTAGAAGCGCCAAGATAAGGCACAGAAAGAGCTCCATATTAAATGAAGGAAAGTGAAATGACAATGAAGGATCTGCAGCAGTAGGAACAAAGAGAAATGCAAGATAGTCAAGTCCTACACAGTATCAAACGCTATTGGCTGAGAGCGAATTACAGGAACGAAGGCGAGAGTCCCAGAACACATTGAGAGATATAAACATTTTCCATACTTATTTTCACGCCTGATTGTGTACATTGATTTTCTTTCTGTTCACTTAAAGTGATTATTTTCTTAAGTCACCATTAGTGAATCAGGGTTTTGAATGTGGAATATAATCACAAATATCCCTGTGGGCAGTAGGGATGTCAAAAGTAGTATGAAGTCAATGCTGCAGCAGTACTTATGTTTGTTAAAGATTGAAACAGGGTTACTTGCATGACACTACAGGTGCTTGTCATTTTTTATTTGTGCATCCTCGTTTCCTTTCCTTGCGTCTTAACTCCACCTCCTTAAGGATGCGAGGGAAGGATACACCTGTGTATCCTCAATCATGACTCAGAAAGATCCTCACTCCTCGCAATGCAATTCGAGAACTAAGATGTCCTTTCAAGATGGCTGAGTTTGATCAGTTTCCGGGTCACGGGCTGGTGGACGGAGGGGCGAAGAGACAAGGAAGCATCTCTTTGAGTATTGAGAAGTACCCCACAGCTGCGTCCTGCTTGCCAACCCCAGAATTCATTGCGTGCCAGTGTTGGACGGGATTTTTTTTACGAGAAATTGCCGAATTTCATTTTTGAATGTAAGGTTTCAACTTACTCATATCTTAGAAAGCTTGTTTCCGCCACGGAATAAAACATTTTAAAATATATTTTTGACATTTTTATCTCACAATTGCAAGTTTATATCTCACAATTCAGACTTTTTTCTCAGAATTTCAAGATTTAAACGTTGTAGTTGTAAAGTCAGAATTGTGTGATATAAAGTCAGAATTGCGTGATATAAAGTCAGAATTGCGAGTTATAAAGTCAGAATTGTGTGATATAAAGTCAGAATTGCGTGTGATATTGTACATGTAATACATGTAACAGATATAAAGTCAGAATTGCGTGATTTAAAGTCAGAATTGTGTGATATAAAGTCAGAAATTCAGAATTGTGTGATATAGTCGCAATTGTGAGATATAAAGTCTGAATTGTGTGATATAAAGTCAGAATTGTGTGATATAAAGTCTGAATTGTGTGATATTAAGTCAGAATTGTGTGATATAAAGTCAGAATTGCGTGATATAAAGTCAGAATTGCGAGTTATAAAGTAAGAATTGTGTGATATAAAGTCAGAATTGCGAGTTATAAAGTCAGAATTGTGTGATATAGTCGCAATTGTGATATAAAGTCAGAATTGTGTGATATGAAGTCAGAATTGTGTGTGATATAAAGTCAGAATTGCGTGATATAAAGTCAGAATTGCGTGATTTAAAGTCAGAATTGTGTGATATAAAGTCTGAATTGTGTGATATTAAGTCAGAATTGTGTGATATAAAGTCAGAATTGTGTGATATTAAGTCAGAATTGCTTGATATAAAGTCAGAATTGTGTGATATAAAATCACAATTGTGAATTATAAAGTCAGAATTGTGTGATATGAAGTCAGAATTGTGTGTGATATAAAGTCAGAATTGTGAATTATAAAGTCTGAATTGTGTGATATAAAGTCAGAATTGCGTGATATAGAGTCGCAGTTGCGAGTTATAAAGTCAGAATTGCTTGTCTGGCTATCACCAGACCAAGCTCAATTTAAGATTGAACATTGGTCTGGGGAGTCTGCTATGTTTTTTCTACTGCACAAGAGGCGTGATAAACGAGCATACATTAAATGACTCTGTATTTGGATTGTCCTTCAACCAATCAGACCACAAGAGTTGTGATCAATGGGCAACGACCCATCGCTTCTCTATCCATCATCGTGTTAAACCCGCCAAAAGCGCGCCAGGTGGATAAGCCAGTCTGTGATTGGTTCCCGCAAAAGTGTAATTGAAGCAGTAGAAATTAATGTACAGGTTTCCAGACTGAGCTGCAGGGTGAAATTAAATCGCCTGCAGATCAGGCCGGGTTTACCCAGTCTACAGAATTGCAAGATATAACGTCACATTTTTTATTCTGTAGCGGAAACAAGCTTCCATAAATATCTAATGATACAAATGTAAAAAAAAAAAACGTTGGTTCAATGATATGTTCACGGCCATGGGGAACATATTTAGACGATTTGTGAACCCTGTTTTGTCAGGCAGATTTATATAACTGTCAAAAAAGTCAAGTACACACGTTAATCTCACTCATCAACGGCAGTTACTAGGCGACAAGAACAGTCCTCCGTAGGCTAGACCGTCCCATTTAACAAGGCTCGCTCCAACCTTCTAGTCCTTCAAAGGATGCAGCCTTTGAATTGGGACACAGCTTACTTCAAAAACACTCAAAACATATCAAAAGTTTAGGGTCGGAAAGATTTTTTTGTTTTTGAAAAAATCTCTCAATCTCATAAAGGCTGCATTCATTTAATCAAAAATACAGTAAAAAGAGTAGTATTGTTAAAATATTATATTATTTGAAATAGAAATCATTTGTAACATTATGTCTTTGCTGTCACTTTTGACCAATTTAATGTATAAAAAACTATGTATGTACTTCATGGTCAAGATAGTGTCTTGGCTGGTTAAACACAGTCGGTTTGTTTTCAGAAAATGTAGATCTGTGGGCAATGTTTTGTAAATGCTGCCAGATAGATCTGCTGTTTTCTATTATATGATGAATATTAATTCAACAACAATATTGGCAAGAAAAAGAAAAACACGTCTCTTATTGCCCTTAATTTGTTTCATTGTTCTTGCATAATTACTTGGAAAATATGCAGTAATATTTATTTAACTGGGAAATGCTTTAAGGCTATGGATTTATTTTTTTCATTTTTCATTTTCATAATATCAAACTTAATAAAGCAGGGTGCTCAATAGCCTATTAATATTGCTGCTTTGAAATCGTGACATTTTCACTGATATTGGTATTGACAATGTGTGGGGAGTGATTTTGTACAGTTTTGCTTCCAAAAAATAATAGTATAAACCACATACTGATAACGGAATATCACAGTCTGTCGAAAACAACGATTCAACAATACCTTGCGTTGACAGAAAAGTTAAATTAACGTTGAATCACATTGATTTTGTGCAGTTAGAAAAGCACGTCTGCTAGATTCCAGCCTCAGTACCTTTTGTAATTGACCGCCGCTTTTAATAAACTAGTGCAGTCGATTTTCACTCAGATAATTTGTCCCACCATTAGCCAAACACTGGGGCTCAGGAAATAGGGATTTTTCTAATACACACTTATCATGCATATTAGTGTGTCTGCATGTTCTGTAGCTAACTGCAAATACTGTACACAATGGTAATTTGCATGTAGTCTTTAGCATACAGAGCCTGTTTATGGCATTTTGGCAGTTGGTCAATGATAGTCCACCCAAAAATGAAAACTCTGTTATCATGTATTCATACTTATGGTGTTCCTAACCTGTTTGACTCAAAAGATATCAGTGTTTTTAGTGCATACAGTGAGAGTCACTGTTGTTTGAACCCCAACCTTATTCTAAATATCGTCTTTTGTGTTCCATAGAAGAAAGAATGTCGTCAAAGTCCAGTTGGAACAACATGAGGGTGAGTCTTTTTTTCTTTTTCTGAACTGAAAGGTTGCTGCATAATGGCAAATAATGATAGATTTGAAAAAGAACCTAAGGTATATTGAGATACTCAAGGTATATTATTTTGAACTTCAGCTTCCATGTCCTGCTCACAAAGCTTGAATTGCATGGCAGCTGTGTTTCAGAAGCAGAGAAGTGCTCCACAATCCACGGTAAAATCACATTCAGGACTGGCTTCCTTCCAACCACATACATTTTTTCCTTCACTCATATTTCACTCTGAAATGCTGATTGTGAATTCTGTGTCATGTTAACTATAAAAAGTCAAATAGATTCAGAACTAAAAATCAAAAAGTATAACCGAAAACCACTATGAACATTTGTATTGTGGCCGAGGGAGTCATTTTTGGGGTTTTGAAAACATGGTAGATACCGCTTTTATCTTGTATATAAAATATTGTTTTAATTCATTGTTATTTCAAAACAGTTTTAACAACCAATGCCAAGAGTGAGTCATCACATTCATTTAGAGTGTCTGAGTGCTTGTGTTGCCTTTGCATTTGTGTGTGTGTGTGTGTGTTTGTGTGTGTGCAAGAGATAGGAAAGACCTAAGGAAAAAACTGAATGAAAATGAGGATAGTCGACATTAAAGAGTGAAATTACATTTTAGATGACATCATTAGCATAATATCATCTTTATTTTGTAAAAAAAGAAAGAGAATAAATTCTGTCTGCCAGAAACATTCCCTACCACCATTTGTCTAGTATAATAAAGTGTACAATTTACTGCTTCCGAGCAACTAGTACATATTGGTTAATGTTAACTAATATAGCTATTTATGTGTTAATTTATTTTAGGTTACGCAGCCTTTCATTTGTTATTTATAATATATATATTTTTAAATATTTATGTTATATTTCATTTAACACATTTAATAAGTAAATTATTATTGAATAGGGGTGTAACGATACACAAAACTGTTCAAATAGGTACACAAAACCTTAAAAAAGTTAAGGGGGTATTGTCTGAGGGTTATGATGATTCCTTTCTCTTTAATATAGACGATGCTGAGTTACTAATAAAATAGCAATGACAAAAAATTATGATAACTGATGTATTTTTGTTTGTTTAGATTGTTGTTTGGTAGCTTGTTGTAAGTCACCCGCTACAACTACCATGGTGATAAGCCTGAACTGATATTAGGCTAATATTGTAGATCTAGGCTACCGCTGTGTTGGGTTTTGCTCAATACTATGTGGAAGAAACAAGATAATTTAATAAATATAATATTACCGCATGGTGAACCTATGCTAACTCATATTTAACAACTTGATTAGATTGAGATCTGGGAATTTGGAGGCCAAGTCAACACCTCAAACTCGTTGTTGTGTTCCTCAAACCATTCCTGAACCATTTTTGCTTTGTGGCAGGGCACATTATACTGCAGAAAGAGGCCACAGCCACCAGGGAATACCGTTTCCATGAAAGGGTGTACATGGTCTGCAACAATGCTTAGGTAGGTGGTTTGTGTCAAAGTAACATCCACGTGGATGTCAGGACCCAAGGTTTCCAGGCAGAACATTGCCCAAAGCATCACACTGCCTCCGCTGACTTGCCTTCTTCCCATAATGCATCCTGGTGCAATGTGTTCCCCAGGTAAGCGACACACACACACCCGGCCATCCACGTGATGTAAAAGAAAACGTAATTCATCAGACCAGACCACCTTCTTCAATTGCTTCGTGGTCCAGTTCTGATGCTCACGTGCCCACTGTTGGCTCTCTCGGTGGTGGACAGGGGTCAGCATGGGCACCCTGTCTGGTCTGCGGCTATGCAGCCCCATACGATGTACTGTGTATTCTGACAATTTTTTTTATCAGAACCAGCATTAACTGGAGCAATTTGAGCAACAGTAGCTCGTCTGTTTGATCGGACCACATGAGCCAGCCTTCACTCCCCACGTGCATCAATGAGCCCTGTCTCCGGGTCACCACTGTTCTTTCCTTGAACCACTTTTGATAGATACTGACCACAGCAGACCGGGAACAGCCCACAAGAGCTGCAGTTTTGGAGATGCTCTGACCCAGTCGTCTAGCCATCACAATTTGGCCTTTGTCAAACTCGCTCAAATCCTTACACTTGCCCATTTTTTCCTGTTTCTAACACATCAATTTTGAGGACAAAATGTTCACTTGCTGCCTAATATATCACACCCACTAACAGGTGCCGTGATTCACCTGTCAGTGGTCACCTGATCGGTTTATATACACTCACCTAAAGGATTATTAGGAACACCATACTAATACTGTGTTTGACCCCCTTTTGCCTTCAGAACTGCCTTAATTCTACGTGGCATTGATTCAACAAGGTGCTAAAAGCATTCTTTAGAAATGTTGGCCCATATTGATAGGATAGTTGATGGAGATTTGTGGGATGCACATCCAGGGCACGAAGCTCCCGTTCCACCACATCCCAAAGATGCTCTATTGGGTTGAGATCTGGTGACTGTGTTCTGGTGATTTTAGTACAGTAAACTCATTGTCATGTTCAAGAAACCAATTTGAAATGATTCGAGCTTTGTGACATGGTGCATTATCCTGCTGGAAGTAGCCATCAGAGGATGGGTACATGGTGGTCATAAAGGGATGGACATGGTCAGAAACAATGCTCAGGTAGGACGTGGCATTTAAATGATGCCCAATTGGCACTAAGGGGCCTAAAGTGTGCCAAGAAAACATCCCCCACACCATTACACCACCACCACCAGCCTGCACAGTGGTAACAAGGCATGATGGATCCATGTTCTCATTCTGTTTACGCCAAATTCTGACTCTACCATCTGAATGTCTCAACAGAAATCGAGACTCATCAGACCAGGCAACATTTTTCCAGTCTTTCAACTGTCCAATTTTGGTGAGCTCGTGGAAATTATAGCCTCTTTTTCCTATTTGTAGTGGAGATGAGTTGTACCCGGTGGGGTCTTCTGCTGTTGTAGCCCATCCGCCTCAAGGTTGTGCGTGTTGTGGCTTCACAAATGCTTTGCTGCATACCTCGGTTGTAACGAGTGGTTATTTCAGTCAAAGTTGCTCTTCTATCAGCTTGAATCAGTCGGCCAAGCATCAACAAGGCATTTTCGCCCACAGGACTGTCGCATACTGGATGTTTTTCCCTTTTCACACCATTCTTTGTAAACCCTAGAAATGGTTGTGTGTGAAAATCCCAGTAACTGAGCAGATTGTGAAATACTCAGACCGGCCCGTCTGGCACCAACAACCATGCCACGCTCAAAATTGCTTAAATCACATTTCTTTCCCATTCTGACATTGGAGTTCAGGAGATTGTCTTGACCAGGACCACACCCCTAAATGCATTGAAGCAACTGCCATGTGATTGGTTGATTAGATAATTGCATTAATGAGAAATTGAACAGGTGTTCCTAATAATCCTTTAGGCGAGTGTGTGTGTGTGTATATGTGTGTATATATATATATATGCGCAAAGTAACCATATTTTGAAAGTTTATGACTGGGATTAAAAAAAAAAATTGCCAGCAGCATAAAATTATGACTTTAACACCATGCCGCTTGATCTGAGGTGCCTATACAGTGATATGTCACGCCACGTTAAAGAGTGCCAAAACGCCATTTTTGTTTGAATTTCGTGATAAAATGGACAGTATTTGAAAGATGACACTTTGTTTCTTATATAAAGTAACACTATGCGCAGCTTATTGAGATTTTTAGAAGTTAATGGTGGTTAGGACTAACGTTAGGATACATGCACTGAAAATTTGCACTTTACAAAACCCCTAATTACTATTTAATCAAATGTCAAGGAAGAATTTAATTTTGTGACACAAGGTAAAGTGAGGTCAACAACAATGGTCCAGGGCTGGGCCAGGGTAGCAGGAGGCAGGGGGGCATTCCGTACGCCATGAAAGTACCGCGGTATGTACCGGGGATGGTGTATCGCGGCATTTCAGTTTGAATATAGATCTATTATTGAATTGAATCAAAATGTGTAATTTATAATATGACTAACCAGCTAAATCTGCAATGGACTGACCAAACATACAAATGATCATCCTTGTATGCATGGCTAGTGGCAACTTAATTACTTTTTAGCAACTGGACAAATTAATTAATATTCATGAGCCAAGTTTTTCAGATCATCCTCCTGCACTTTTCAGATCATTCCTATATTCCCTCCTGATTATGTGTGCGTTTTTATGTGTGCGTGTGCTGGCATATTAAGTGTGTGATTCTTTGTTATCTCCTGTGCTACTTTCCAGGCAGATAGTTTTTTAGGTATAGACTACTTTCAATCAAAACATGCTTCCCTCAGCGTGCAGCACAGCGCCTAATGAGAGCAGGTTCTCAAGCAGAAATAGAAATCCAAGATTAGAGTGAGTGTAGTCGCTGTCCTTTGATGGATGTTGACTCTTCTTCTTCTCTGTGTACATTTGCATTGAAGCCGGTATGAAGGCAAACAGAATGCATGGAGCAAGATGAACAGTTAATAACTAGGCATGGTTTGGAGCAGGTTTGTGTGTATGTGTGTGTGTTTGATTTGGTTGCACTTGCAGATGTTTTATGCATCATATGTGATGATGCAATAACTTACTGCATGTAATATGATAGAACCACTTATGCCGGCAGATAAAAAGCAGCCAAAGATGGTATAGCTCTTGACCTAGACTTGCGTAAGTTAGACCAGTGCAGCGTGTCCACATGATGCTGGATCTGCCGTTTTTTTAACTGAAGTCTTATGAATAGGCTCATTAACAATAAGGGCTGCACATAATCACTGGGGAAGCGTAACTTCATTAAAGTCCTGGCCGGTGACCAAATAGTCTGCGAGATCTCTCCAGTGCAGCCGAGCCAAACGGTCGGTAGTTGTTGGCTACTGTTTTTCTCTTCCTGAGCTCAGCGAACTGACATCCTATTGCCCAAAAGATATGTCCTTGTTTCGTTGTCATTTTTTAGAACACGCCGTGGTTTTTGATTACCCAGCCCAGCTTGAATCTTCCTTTGGCAAGCCTCACCTCTTGCCTGTGACATTTAAACTCTACAACCTTTCTAGAATACACAAGATCTTGAGCGCGTGTTTATTGAAATATTTCCTGTGTGAAATACTTACTTGAGCGTTTCTCATCGAGTTCCCCATGTGTATTGCCTTTAAGAATGTAGCACTGTTTAATGAATCATGTTCTGCTTCGTCAACAAAGACACTCTTTTAAGATTTTTGTAACCGCTTTAGAAATCGAACTTTGAGTACTTACTGTTTTAAATAGTCTTTTTTTTTAAAAAAGCTGATGTTTAATTTTTTAAGATGTCAAAATAAATGTCTTCCATTCTAGTTTAATGTGCAGATAGCTGAGTAAGACATCTGTTGGCTGTCTATCTATTTTTATAATTCATAACCCAGTACTCTTATGGAGTTTATGCAACCTGAGTTAGGCTATAAATAGATTCATACTTTTTATTTATACAGTTGTATATACAGTACATAATGCAAACATCTGTACATAAGTCTTCAGATCTGTCACAGTCACGTTTAGTTTCAGTTTGATTGGACATTTGTCACATGTTCCTTTGTTCTGTTTCCCGCCACTTTTCTGTCTCCCCGGTTACCATCATTATTAGTTCATCTGTGTCAGCTGTGTCATCATTATCCTCGTTGTGTTCACATTATAAGCAGAGGTGGACAGTAACTAAGTACATTTACTTGAGTACTGTACTTAAGTACACTTTTTGAGTATCTGTACTTTCCTTGAGTAGTATTTTTTCTGGAAACTTATGACTTTTACTTCACTACATTTGAAAGACAAATATCGTACTTTTTACTCCATTACATTTCTATCAAGGCCCTCAAAGTAGAAAGTCGTAGCTGCTTTGAAAGTCAGTGGATGATTAGTTTTTTTGTGTGTGTTTGCAAACAGCCTATCAGTAATCACTCTTGTAGGATCACATGAAGTTCAATGATTTCCAAGTATTTTTTGAACACCAATCAATTGATGGCAAAATAGAAGGCGGCAGTTCCCAGACGCGCAACCATGGCCATACTGAAAGTTAAAATTCAGAAGAGTAGACGTGGATAAGTCTGAAAAAGTGCGACAACACGAAAGTGCACAGAAAGCTGCCTCTCAGACGCCAGACCACAAAGTACTGAAGTTTAGTTCTAATTCTACTAAAATCTTATTATAGACTAAAACTAAAACAATTCAGATGCCTAAAATGTTATAATCAAAAACTATGACTAAAACTAAATAAAAATTTGCTGTCAAAATTAACATTGATATGAAATATGGTTGGTCAAATGATTTTTATAGATTTACCCGCCAAGTTGCCATGGCCTTGTGGATACAGCGCTAGCACATAGCTAATGTTCAACAATGATGTTAGTTAGCATGCAAAAGCGTAGTTGGGCTAATAATGCTAACTGAAGTCCTTTCAGAAATGTTTTTTACATAATCCTATCAAATAAACACATGTAGAAACCTTTCTTTTCTGACTTTTGACTTTGATAAGAGCTTTGTAACTTTTAAACAAGTATTTAAATGAGTTCAAGATATGCTAGCATGACTGGCTTAAACCACCATGATGGAACAGCGTGCATTCATACAACAATGCAACAGTAATAAAATAATGCGTTTACTTTTACTTTTGATACTTAAGTACTTTTAAAAGCAAGTACTTCTGTACTTTTACTTAAGTAAAAATCTATCTTTACAACTTTCACTTGTAATGGAGTAATATTTAACCAATAGTACTTTTACTTTTACTCAAGTAATGGAGTTGTGTACTTTGTCCACCTCTGATTATAAGTTCCTCCCGTTCCTTCAGTCTCTGTCCGATCTCAGTTATGTTAAATGTTTTGTGCTATTACCTGTCTGCCTACGTTGAGAATACTTATATTAAACTACGTTTGAGAACTGTCTTTACCTGTCTTCGCCTTCCTGCCTGCACACACCCATAATAATAATAATATGTTTATTTTTTTATAGCGCCTTTCAAGAACCCAAGGTCGCTTCACAATGGAGTACAAGAGTACAATCAATTGACAATCAAAATAACAGTCAGCCTGCTCATTATTACAAATAAACAAGCAGATGGAGACAACAAAGAACTACAGATAATTAACATAAGAAGTTATAGAATCAGAGAGAACATTAAATACAATAAAGAAGTCATATAACATAAAATGAAAAAGTGTGAGATCACTTGAAGGCAGAGAAGTAGAGAGAAAATAATTATTTACTTAGCATAGAGAATAGATGAGTTTTAAGTTGAGACTTAAATGTCTGGAGAGTAGGTGCAGTACGAAGATTCGGGGACAGCTTATTCCATAGCTTAGGGCCAATAACACTAAAAGCCCTACCACCCACAGTAGACCGTTTATACTTCACGAGTTCACACTTACAAATAAGTCTGATAGAAAAAATGGTATGCGTATTTGGCGTGCAGTCCGAGGAGAGGGCTCCGAGCTCGGTATTTGGCCCGAACCCAGAGTACTCCCCCCGTATCTCTGGTTAGGAAAGTAACCAGGTAAGTGTGAGGAAGACGGGGTGGTGGAGGGATGCTGAAAACCTGTCAAGGAACTTTGTTGAGTTGACTGGGTATTTATATGATCCTCCACTTGTGCTGATTGGATAGACATGTTGATTACTGATTGCTGACAGCTGGTTTGAATGACATTATGATTGGATAGATCATTTGAACGTGCTCCTCCCGAACTTTGTTAATGAAACATAATTTGGCACAACAAGCACCTAAACACCCGTGACAATCGTTATGTACGTTACTTTATTGTTATTCATTATTTTTAATTATAATTATTTAATTATTAATTATGATTTAGTCATAATATTTAATTATTTAATTAGTGTTATGTATTTATGTATGTGTACCAGAGCTCCTGGAAAACCACAACAAATTCCTAGTGTGTTTGCAGTTGCACACACTTGGCGAATAAAGCTAATTCTGAATATGTTTTAAACATTTACAATTTAGAAATGTTGCTATGGTACGTGAGAATACATAATTGATGAGATAATCTCAGCATCATGTTTTATGCAGTATTTCCTGTGTATTATGTAGACTGCCTATGTGACATCACATACCCTGACATTACATGGTCATAAAGGGTAATATTTCATTTTAGCAATACTTTTATCCAAAGCAATAACCACTAGACCAACTGCAGGGTTGAGGTTAAATGTGTCTCTTTATCGTTTTGGGGCTAACCCCTAAGAGATCCACTGATCCTTCAGCGCTACGCTCTCACAGTTTGAGCTTTACATTTAATGCAGTTGGCAGGAAGAACTTCAGATGTCGTGCTGTTAGACTCCTCACCAAAGTTACTTTTTCGGGTCATCTCAGTACATAGCTCTTTCAAGAGACCTCCCTCTACCCTAAATGTTTCACTTTCTTCCCAATTTCTTCATCTTCTGGCCACTCGCTGTTGGATTCAGAGGGTGTCTCGTTGAGCTTGGACAAGCTCTCGCTAATGCTCTCTCAAGCACGGACTCCAAGCCAAGACCGCTTACCAAATGATTCATTGCTCTGTCAACACACATTATGCTAACTGATTATATAAACCGAGCAGAAATTAAACGTGTGAACATAAATTGAGGCTTGTTTTCTGAGTGCAGAGAAGATTTTGGAAGCTGCCTGTGTTTTTAATGTCAGGATGTTAACCGATACGGAGGCCTGGTCACTGGACACAGATTAAAGAAGGCACTGACTCACTGGCTCGACATGTTTCACACACACAGAAATATACACACACAGTCTGTGTGAGATCAACAGGGTTAGAGGATGATAGTATGACTCGGTCCAACGGCTATGCCACTGCTGTGAGGAGGGAATGCCACTTCCTGTTGACTCACAGTGAGAGGGAAAGAAAGATTGAGAGGGAGAGCAATGACTGGTTGTTTAAAGTTTTCTTTCAGCAGCATGCTGCACTTTGCCTCCGGGAGGTTGTGCAGAATCTCTCTCTCGCGCTCTCTCTCTCTCTCTCTCTCTCTCTCTCTCTCTCTCTCTCTCTCTCTCTCTCTCTCTCTCTCTCTCTCTCTCTCTCTCTCTCTCTCTCTCTCTATCTATATATATATATATATATATATATATATATATATATATATATATATATATATATATATATATATATATATAAATCGATTACATTTTTTAAGTGTGATTAATTGCACTCTTATTGTAAAATTAAGCATACACCATTTGTCTCATTAAACACATGCTTTTTGTCATCATTTGCTATATCCAGCAAAGTAAACAATCAGAAAACTGTATTTTCTGCAAGCTTCAAGGATCATTGGAGACTCCAAAAGGACACCAAATAACCAAATATAATTATATTATATAATAAATGTATACACACCTAAGCAGAAAAAAAACGTTACAGAATTCACAGTGTATAGTATGTGTACAACAACATATAGTATGTGTACAACAACAACAACGAGATTGTTTTCATTTTAGGTGTCAAGCTTGCATTTCGAACAGGACCACACAGAGACGCCAAAAACTCCTAAATCAACTGATTTGACTGCATAAACCTACAATTACTAAACACAACAGTGTACACAAGACAAATCAAACATTATCCTTCCCGAGTCTGTGTGGAAACAATGCGCATGTACTGTATGTCTGTACATGAGTGCAGCGTGCGATCAGTGATCGAGAGCGCGCACATACACGGTTTGTTCTTTGTGCATCAATATAACAGACTCTCACGCACTTACTGTACGACACCAAAATTGCGCTCTTTAGAAACAGTGGTAGAATACGACAGAGCTCGTGTTTTAAAGCAAAGCACACACTGGAATGAATAATTCACTAAAACGCAATGTGAGCCTCTATTCTCTCTGATATGTCTGATGTGATCAGCCTGGCCTTCTTTACATTAGCGCTGTTTTGGACTGTTTGAATGAATTTGATTACTGGATCACTGAAAACTTTCCCAGAGTTTAACGGCTTTAAATGGCATGATCACAAACAGAGAATCGGGTTAAATAGTTAGAATGGAGATTTCCTCCTACCAGCGTTACAGATGCTGTAGATGCACAGTGTGATTGTGATAAACTCCCGACTTCTAACATCATCTAACCGCATGACGAAAAGTATGTTAGGTCCGCAAACATTTGAAGCATGCGCACAGAAAGACTGAAATGAGCTCTCTCTTTTTTATCTTCTTATCTTCTTGCGCTTGAAAGGATAAATTCACACAAAGTATCCTAGTAAACATAGTCAACTATATCTTAAATTAACGTTAATAGTTGAGAAAGAAAACGCTAATGTATCTGAAGCCTTTATTGGATCCGTGCAGGTCTTAAAGGGACAGCAGACTAATAATCCTGCTGTTGTCTGTTGTTAATGTTACTCAAACAACAAAAGACAAAGATAACATCACTCACTGATCTTAACTGAATAACTACATTTAATTTATATAGTGAAGACTATACAGAGCAAATTGTTTTACATTTGATTACATTATTCAATTTATGTACCTGAAAAATACAGTTTAATCTACCTGAAAAACGTACCTTAAAAGCTGTTTATTTGTTCTGTTGTATTTTTTTTTGTGCTATTACTGACTGTTTATTTGTCTATAATAATGTTTTAAATTTATAGTATTTAGGCTAGTAGTTTCTGCTGTGGTATCGAAATTGGAATAGAGAATTTAACTGAATTTTTACAAATGTTGGTCATAACTGCCTGTTTCATGGCTGATAAAATACAAAGTTCTGTCATGAAACTCTGGATGCCACAGGCTATAATAATAATGATAATGATATGTAAATAAATGATAATGTCAGGGTTCAGTTTGTGGTTTGATTTCATTGCTGTGTTCCTTTGTTTATTTTCCCGCCAATCCTTTGTTCCCATGGTTACCTGAGTTAGTTCATTTGTCCCAGCTGTGTCTAGTTTATTATCTTGTTTCTGTACACAACTTAAGTTGCACCCTCACCTTCAGTCTTTGTCTAGTCACTGTTATGTTACCCTGTTATGTTGGAGTGTGTTTCCCTGCCTTTTTGTTTGTTCCTGAGCATTATTAAAGTTTAAGTTTGTATTTTGACCGTCTGAGTCTTCAGCCAGTTCCTGTTCACACCAACCCGTCACAGATAGATCCTTAACTTAGTTAGTGATCACATCATTATCTAGGTAGCACAGCTGATTGGTTGCTGTGGCATCAGAAGGCTACTTGCTGCTCATCATTTAAATACTTGACATTGTTTGCTTTTAGCAGTCTGCAGCATGCTTTCATAAACCCTCCACATTCCCCAGCTCCACCTGTATAGATCTGCTATACAGGTATATGCTATATTGTACAGCAGTAGCATGTCTGTGAATGTATTGGCAGTAGCAAGTCTCTGTACTTGCTCTACAGCAGCAGCAGCAGCAGCAGCAGCAGAGTAGCAGATCTATTCCGCCAAGACCAAATACATTAACATTGCCACATGCATTGGCAATCTCTCTGAGAGTTGTCATGACAGAAAAATATTTATGGCCGGTAAAAAACCCTCTCCTCACTGGGCATCACAGGGACTCCGCTCCATTGGTTTGAATCTTATCTCACAGGTAGGTCCTTCAAGGTTGCCTGGAGAGGAGAGGAATCCCAAGCGCATCAACTGACCACGGGGGTTCCTCAGGGCTCAGTGCTTGGACCTCTCCTTTTCTCCATTTACACTACTTCATTAGGTCCCATCATACAGGCACATGGCTTCTCATATCACTGCTATGCTGATGACACTCAGCTCTACCTTTCATTACAACCAGCCGACCCCACAGTAGCTGCATGAATCTCCAGCTGTCTGGCTGACATCTCCGCATGGATGAGTAAAAATCACCTACAGCTCAACCTGGCAAAGAGTTCCTCATCTTCCAGCGTTCCAGCCAGTCCCACTATGCAACATGACTTCACCATCCAGTTAGGTACGTCCCTGATTTCCCCTTCAAAGTCAGTCAGAAATCTTGGAGTTACATTTGATGACCAGTTGTCCTTCAGAGAACACATTGCTAAGACAGCTCGCTTGTGCAGGTTTGCGCTCTACAACATCAGGAAGATCAGACCGTTCCTAACTGAACACGCAACACAGCTTCTTGTCCAGGCCCTGGTTATTTCTAGACTTGACTACTGCAATGCGCTTCTGGCTGGACTCCCCTCTTGTGCGATCCAAACACTTCGAATGATCCAGAATGCAGCGGCACGTCTGGTCTTCAACGAGCCCAAAAGGACCCACGTCACACCACTCTTCATCTCTCTGCACTGGCTACCACTCGCTGCTCGCATCAAGTTTAAGGCGCTGACGCGCTCAGCTCCTGCATACTTTGACTCGATTCTACGACTCCACACCCCCACCAGAAGCCTTCGTTCAGCCAAGGAGCGAAGGCTTGTAGTACCATCACAGAGAGGCAAAAAATCCCTTTCCAGAACATTTTCATTCAACGTTCCCAGCTGGTGGAACGATCTTCCCACCGCCATCCGAAACGCTGATTCGTTGACAACATTCAAAAGTCAACTAAAAACTCATCTCTTCCATGAGCACCTCTTAAAATAAAAATAAAAAATAACTTTCCTTTCCTCTTTTCCTCCTCTTTCCCTCCCTACTCTAGCCTGTGCTACACTGAGAAATGTACACGGACTAAGTATTTCAGGCACTTGTTGCGCTCACTCGACTCTTCCTGACCAATCGCTTATTGTACCCCCAAGTTGTAAGTCGCTTTGGATAAAAGTGTCTGCTAAATGCATAAATGTAAATGTAAATGTAAATTTTCTTAAGTCACCAGGCTTTGGGAGGTGTGGCAAAAAGTTAGTTTTATGCCCTGGTTTCACTACTTTTAGAAATGTTTCTGTAGCATCTGCAGTAAAGTTCAACTCCAGTGAGTTGAGGGTGATGATTTGACAAGGTACAGACAGTAGGCAAGGCAAACACATGGTGGACAAACACATGCACACATCCACAAGGGTAGCATATGACTCTTGAGGTTAAGCAGAACATACTGTACCCACTTCCTGCCGTCATTCTCTCTATCGCTCTCAGCCCCTTCCTCTCTCTCTCTCGCTCTCCTAAACTCTTTGATGTGGTTTTGGGCCTGGATACTTAATGAAAAATGTATAACAACCCTTCTGTTCTCTCTCTCCTCTTCTCTCTCAGTTTCCTTCACAATTTTGCACCCTAATCCAAGCCTCCATGACAAGACTGTTTAACAGGCAGAACCAAGAACTCTGTCGACCATTAGTCATTTTACTCCCTGAAACCTCCCTTCTCCATCTTTCCTCCCCCTCTTTCTCTCTCCTTGTCTTTTTCTTCTCTGTCTTACCCTCACCTCCCCCTGATCTCTGCCTCTGTGATCCTTCTCCATTCAGCAAGAAAGAGCATGCTTTATCTGTCTCTCTTCTCTCCATTTCCCTCACTGCTTTATTTTTTTTCACCCACACAAACACTTCACCTTTATTAACTAGAGGCTAGATGATGGAACTTCAAGGATGACACACTCAAGTTTGATTATATTGTTAAAAGATTCATACACTGTCAGTGCTAGGACACACTTGGCCAAATATGTTTCTCATTATTTTATAGAAATGTTATGCTTAGATGCTTGAAATCAGCTTAGAAGGCAAATATAGATTGATCCTATATATGAAATTGTGGTATCACTACAATACGGTTTAATTTGTTTACATTAGTCAACTACATTAGTTAACTATTAACATAATAGTTATATAAATATATATAAATCTTTGGATGGAGCTGAAAGTCTGTATAGCCCAGGGACAGCCCCGAAACCTGAAGGATCTGGAGAAGGTCTGTATGGAGGAGTGGGCCAAAATCCCTGCTGCAGTGTGTGCAAACCTGGTCAAGAACTACAGGAAACATATATATATATATAATGGTTATTTATGTATTTTAGTATATTATAAATTGTATGTATTTTTTTAATTAGAAGCACATTATCCTTCAAGTAAAAGTATTTTTTTTAAATACTATAGATTTATTGACACTGACAATTTTTAATAGAAGAATTGGACTGGTTAGTAAAGGATAGTACCTTACATGCACCTCATGAAGGTGGTTGAAAATGAATACAATTCTGGCTGTCAAAATGCAATGATTTATCATCTCCCATTACATTTAAATCACCCATAACTTTTTTATCAGTGAGGTTTGTCAATTTGTAGTTTCAGTTTGAAGAATCAAATATGTTCCTCTTTGTAGAAAAACAGTTTTTTGGTTTTTTTTTTGCTTGCAATGATCAAAACAGTTTCTTCTGGAATGAATGATCACCTGAGGCATGCTTGCAAATTGAATTCCATTACATTAGGTAAATGTCTGCTCCGATTCCTCTCACGACGGCATCTCCTCCGCTGATTTCTCCTCTCAGTCACCATGATGATGTTCTACAACACTGATTGCTTTTGCTTTCTCTCTTTCTCCATCTCTATCACTTTCTCTTAGTCCTACTCTCTCGTTTTATGTTTGTGTGTGTGTGTTACGTGAAATGCTCCACAGATATTGTGATAAGCTCCCTGCTGTGAAATGTTTCATTAAATAAAGTTGTGCGTATTTCTCCTTCTCTCTCCGTCTGTTTTCTCTTCTGTCTGTTCCAGCCTCAGGTGATTGCTTCTATATTTACAGGCTGCTTGATATTATTGTTTTTCGTACCACATCATCTCATTTTTGGTGCATTATCTTTGCCGTGTGAATGTCAGCAGTACTGTACGTCTCTGCTGTCCATCCGGCGGGCTCTTCTTTCCCTCTGGAATACGATATGTTCTCATATCAGCATATAAAAGGAATGGTTTACCCAAAATTGAATTTGTGTTATTTACTCATCCTCATGTTGTTCCAAACCCAGGCACAAAAGGTGATTTATGAAGAATCTCCTGGCTGTTCTTTTCCATATTGTGAAAGTGAGTGAGAAATGGAGCTGTCAAGACAAGACTGCCAAACAGCACAATAAAAAATTCGTAAAAGCGTGCCTATATTGCAAGTCTTCAGAAGCCAAACCATACACTCTTAAAAACAAAGGTTCTGCATCTATAGTTCAATGAAGAGCCTTTAATTCAGTCTTAAAAATAAAGCTTCCAAAAGGGTTTTTCACAATGATGCCATTGAAGAATCATTTTGGGTTCCCAAAGAACTTAAAAGAACCATTCTTTTCTTAGTGTGAAGACCATTTTAACATTCTGAAGAACCTTTTTTCTTTCCAATATTAAGAACCTTTTGAGCATTGAAAAGGTTCCATGGATGTTAAAAGTTCTTCATGAGTCTTTCACACCGGAGGAACATAGTTCCTATATCTTTTATCGGAAGTATCGCTTTTTGGCGTGCTCGAAACTGCAAGAACTGGGAACAATGTAGTTATAGGAAAGCTTTTTGGGGTGGGCTAAATTAGCTCCTACTTTAGAGTAGGGTCTAACCCAGCACAATAGGAACTATCAGTGATTTAAGTGTACATTTAGTGGCCGAACTCATGCCATACAAAACACTGGCACCCTCCATTTAAAAAAAAAGTGTAAACACAGTTATACACACAGATACTTACTCTATGAACAAACATACAGAAAGCTAATTTTAACGGCACATAAACATACAGAAAGATAATGCTAATGGCATTTACCTGTCGCCTTTGTCTGCGGCATTGTGTTTTTTTCTAAGCCTCTGAAATGTAGCAATGCAAGTTGTTGTTGGAGATTTCAGAGCTTCAATCACGACATCCTCCATCCTCCAGTTGTTGATGTTGTTAAATGACGTAGCTGTCTGAGTTCCTACTGGTGGTGTGAATGCAACCAGGAAAATGGCCCTAGGGGAAAATGTTGTCAAATTTTTAAGAATGATGAAACCTTTCCATTGGACAAAAAATTCTATATTGTGAAAAAGGTTCTTCACATTAAGCAAAAATGTTTCTTTTAAGAACTGTTCAACAAAAGTTTCTTTAGGGAACCCAAAATGGTTCTATGGCATCACTGTACCCCTTTTCCACCAGAATGTTTTGCGTTCTAAAGTTAGAGCCTGTTCTCGGCCAGGCAAACCGGCCCCGTTTCCACAGACTTGAGGTATGAACAGTGACGTAAAGCTACCATGTGTTGTTTACCTGCCTATAACCAGTCTAAAAAAAATTGTGCGTCCCAGTGTTTGTGCAAGCAGTGTGACAATTCTGTTTTGCTGTTCACAGTACCGGTAGGGATTTCAGCGAACCGCCAGCTTGCATAAACTGCCGGGACTCTCATTTGTCCTTTTTGCAGATAAACTGAAACTGTTGATTCAGTCGCTCTATCCCATGCACGCGTCATTTTATATATTTCTATGTAAAGAGCAATGTAGTGCAACGTTACATTGTAGTGCTCGGCTCCTTTCGAGACCATCAAGTTTTTAGGGCTGGGGTTGATCCGATCTTTCCGGCCCGGAACCCCCTTTTCCACCGTGGAAATGTACGGAACAGTTTGAAAATGGACAAAGACCGGGAACCGTGTTTGTGGAAAAGTTATATGTGAAAACGCCTTTTTAGAACCTTTCTTTTTAAGAGTGTAACTTTGTGTGACAAACAACCCGAAAAAAGAAAAGGATATATGGGTTTGGTGATGGTGACTATTTTAATTTTGGCCTTAACTATCTCTTTAAAATGCTAATTTTGTGATTTTTCTCATTTGATCTCCCTCACTCACTCTCCCTCTGCGTTTTTTAAATTGTCGTCCTTCTGATATCTCACTCTCCCAGCTTGACTTTCTCAACATTGCGTTCCATCACTCTCAGGCCCCCCACCCTTTCCTGATGTGCCGCTCTGTCTATCTCTAAACTGAACTGAAGGTCAGCACAATCAGCGGTCCATTAGGGACCATGCAGGGTGGGTCCTGCCAAGCCAGAGAATGAAAAACGTGGAAAAAAAAGACTGTAAAGGGTCGGAGTAGGCCGTCTCCCAAAGACATGGCACCAGTTGCACTTTTCCCACTTGTAATGCGTGTGTGTGCACATGTGTGTTTTTTGCTTCGCAATTTTCAGTCTGTCTCCCAATGTAAGTGCCTCGCAGTCTGCCGTAACCTTTTGAAATGGCACAGTCTGTCTGTCACTGGCAAGCAGCCCCCCCCTCCCGCCCGGTGCCAGCTTGCTCGCTTTTTACGTTTTTGTTTCGGTCAACCCTTGCGTTCTATTTCACGGCAAGCTCAATCGGCTGCAACCTACTGAAGCTTTAGTTTACAGCATTTAAAAATTGTGGATTAAGAGCTTCAGCTGTTACTGTCAGTTAGGCAGAAGAAAGAAAATAGGTTAGCAATCTGGACTTTTTCTTGCTTTGAAAGAAGATGCAGGCAAAATTTGAGAGTGGGGAATAGACAGAGAAAAAGTTATTGTTCAAAGATTGCTCTTCATAGTTCAGGAGACTTCAAAGTGATCTTGCGTATGGATTATTTAAGTTTCAATTTGTTTCAAAAATCCTTTAGGAGAAAGAAAAACCGAACAAAATAAGACTGTTGTTGACATATACACTCTTAAAAATAATGGTTCCAATGGGATTTTTGGTTCCTCAAAGAACCTTTCTGTGAACAGTTCTTAAAAGAGCCTTTTTTTTCTTAGTGTGAAGAATATTTCAATAATCTGAAGAAGCTTTTTCCACTATAAAGAACTAGAAAAACAGAGAATCTCATTGCTGTCTAGGAGAAACAGTTGCGATCTAATTTGTGATTGTTCTTTCCTATTGTAGAGGCTGAACTTACGTTCTCAAGTCTACATAAATCATACATAACAATGTATCTGAAGTGCCGCTGGCTGTGTTAAGAGATGTCACGATGCAAGGACACTCTGATATGCATGTGATGCCAGCTTATTTTCTTTTAAACAGAGCATAAATAACAGATTTGCCAGGAAACATGGAGAAGAATTGCATATTGGAATTTTCTGAACATCTTATTTATTTACTTAATGTATTTGTTTCCTTTTTGGTATTTAAATAATACCACATGGACTGTTGTATTGAAGATCAGTGCCGCTGTGATTTGTCTGTGGGCATGAGGCTGCAGGCTTTTATACAACAGTTCAATAAGCAAGCTAATATCGAGTAACTTGCATTTTAGAAACAGTGTGGGCAGTTATTTTTCCTCTGGGAAAGAAAATTGTTCCAAAAGAAGCCAAAGCAGAATCAACTATTGTGTTGTAGCGCATCGCACAGACTGACAGCCTGTCTGGAATGTATAAAACTAGAGTGATACAAACAGTGAAATGTGCCAGTGGACTCTTAGAACCAGGGTTGCACAATATTCCGAATTGATGAATTGGCTCCCTTTCTAGTCATGAATTTGAATTGTCCATAACAGACAGGAGGCTGAACTGGAATTTGAATTTTGTGAATACATACTCAAGTAATAATGAATCTGTCTGTCTGTCTTGATTTTGTCCATGGGGAATTGATTGTATTGTTGGATGGTTGTGGTTTGCTTTTGCTGGGATCTCATGGAGTATGTGGTCTCTGGGGAGCAAAACATTTTGGGCCGTTTTCAAATGTGAATAGGCGTTTTTTTCAACCTCTTTACCTGATTTTCTCAAATCAAGTGGGAGATTCCCAGAAAAACAGAGAAATTGCGTATGAATGTTAGCAGATTGTTGTTAATTGCAACCTGTTCTCACTCCAAAGGTGTCAAAATCGGAAGCATGGTCAAGAGCCTTCCTAAAGGCCCTAAAGGTACCCCTAGGCGTCACTATATCGACGCGCAGGGGTCCTCAATTGATTTCAATGAGAAACCTTTGGTGTCATACACAGACGCGTTGGGCATGAGAACGTTATCATCATGATGAAATTATTCATTGGGTTATGATTTTGTCACTGTGACATGTAGAAGTGAGATTCTCAATTTAATCAGCCATTTATTACATTTATTTTATTTACACTATTTAGATATGTTTAAACATGTAACCCAACCCCATCCCATCCCTAAACCTACCTATTTGTGTATTATATTATATAAAATACAGGATATAACAGGCAGATATGACTGCAGGCACAATTTATTCAAAAAGTACAAATATTCCAAGTTTTCCATTGATTTTTTGTGAAGAAAATCCCCAAAAGCAATCAGCGTCTCCATCCACTGAAGATCATGCTCACTGTAATGAGGTTTGTTGTTATGGGAAGAAGGAGGCGGGAACTGGCGAACATTCAAACAAAACTTTACTAAATAAATAAATAAACAAACTGAAAGTAAAATCGGAAGCCCCTCACGGACGACTGCCATGCACACACATAACAAAACGTAAATAAAACACAATGTAAACTTCAGGCCTGGTCCTCTCTCCTCCTTCACTGTCGTCGCTCCTCCTTTTATGCGTCCGAGGTCCTCCGTGAGAGATCCGAGACCGGTGTGACACTCTCGCTCGTCCTGCTTGTCACATTCACATATAAAAATTGCCGCCCGAAGAAACATTACGTCAGATTTCATAGTGAAATTGCATTGGCTCTTGTGTCTCTTGTGACCGATTGCGTCATGCTAAAGTTATTCATATGTCATGTGTTCACGGAACGGCGGGATCATCATTTCCCTGATTAAAACATTAAGATCAACTCAGTTCTTTACATGAAGATATCATATGACTTCAGAAGACTTGGAATGCAACATGAGTTAATACCTTTATACTGTTTTTGGTCAGTTTTTGCAATAAATACCTGATTGTACTTTTATTTGCCTGTTACGTGTTTTATATTCTTGAGAAGTGGGTAGGTTTAGGGTAGGAGTTGTGTTAGTTGATCCAAAATATAAAACTAGCCTATAAATATGAATTAAAATCATGTCTGCTTTTACAAATGCAAACAATTAAAAGCGTCTTGATCTGATGCATTGGGCAAACAATGAAATCAATTGAGTACCCTGCGCGTCGATATAGTGACGTCTAGAGGTACCTTCATTGTGACGTGGAAGGCACTTGACCATGCTTCAGATTTTGACGCCTTGGAAGTGAGAATGGGTTGTTAATTACCCAGTCAGTAATGCATATAAAGCTCATACTGTCCAAATGCTGTATAGTCATGTGCTTCTGTATGTTGTGTTGTTAATAGCCTATAAAAAACAACACACTTACATAAAGTTAATTATAAATGAATACACCAAATGTAAAGCTCTTTCTACAATACGTATTTGGCGAATCGGCGCTCTCTGCTCATCTGACTGCATAATAGCTTTTATTTTTAATAGATTTACTCTACGAAAAGAACATTTGGCATGCCACTGTGAAAGATTTTAAAATATACACACCTCTCTGGCTGTTGATCGCGTGCCATTGGCTGTGTTCTGCACTATTCACACACAAAATAAAGAAAGATCATTCCTTGTAGTCCATGCAAAAAAAAAGAGTTTAAAAAAAATAATAATAATTTGAATGATATATGAATAGGCAGGGGGGGGGGGGTGGACTAGTTGTTTTGTTGTGATCTAGACATTAAAAAATTGCAAAAATAAACTAAAAGTTGCAATCGTGAGAAAACAAGAAAGACATTTTTTTAAGCCTCTTAGGCTTTTGTACTTTTTTGATTGGGTAGTTAAAAACACCATTAAAAGTAACTAATTAGTCAAAAGTAATTGCATAATTTAGTTACTTTTTACTTTTTATGGAAAATATTGGGTCATGTTACTTTTTCTCACCTGGGCTGGAGTTTAATAACAAAAAAACTAATGTTGTATTTTTGGCAAAAGGCCCTTTCACACCAAAAGTGAAATGAATAAGCCTCAGGCTGAAGTAAATGCACATTCACGCTTGTACAGAGCGTGCAGCTCAAACAAACCAAACACACAAGTAATTTTTCCTTATTGGTAAGGTTGAATTGGATCATCTAATGTCAGCAGATTAAATACATGAAGTATATTGGTGTTATTTAACATATTTAATTATTGCAGGTTTGCACAATATTATTTTGCATTTCACTGTTTTTATTCATTGAGGAATACATCCAGTAATCTGTTTTTGTGCAAGTAAATGGGAAAACAAAGTAACTTGCTTATTTGAAAAAGTAACTCACGTTACTTATAATGCGTTACCCCCAACACTTATGACAATGATGAATCTGTGCTTGTAATGAAAAAGGCTGAAGAATGAAGTGCTCACACACATCACTGAGAAACAAGCAAGAATGTGTCTGGAGCTCCGCTGGTTGTGTTATTTCAGCATTTCACTCTCTCCAATAGCCTGTAGCGAAGAACCTGTCTTCTGTGCGATTGTGTAAAATCACCGCCGCTTTGTGTGGATACTTGTGGGCATTTTTCAATATGAAATACAATAAGAGATTATTTCTCGGCCCTGTCGTTCCCTCCCCCTCTGTATTTGTGTATTAGTATCTCATCTCACTTCCCATCTGTCTCTGTCTCTCTCTCTTACTGTCTGGCCTCGGTCCTGCTCCTCAATTGGCTTAGAGGTGTGTAATCATCCCCTGACGCTCCTGCTGTCGCAGTCTCTCCCCGGCCAGACTGATCCCGGGTTCGGTAAATGCCCCCCGCTGAACACAAACCTTTTGTCTTCGTTAAACGCTCGCCGATTCTTCCGCCGTACGCCCACCAGGTCCCGCTCTCACACGGGGAGTGGGCGTGAGAAGCCATGCCTTATGAAGAGTATCCACTCGAACTAGCAGTCTGCATCTCACTGAATCATTAACAAATCACACTAATTCAGTGCAGTAATTTCAGCATGGTCGTATATGTGCGCACAGCCATTTGGCATTGAGCTAATCCAGGACTCACTCATTAAACACCCACTATATTCAGACCAAGCCAGACTTTTGACTGTCAGCGAAACGTCTGGTCCACGTTGTTTCTTAGTCTGGACAACAACTACCTCCCATTAGACAGGAAAGAGCTGTCTGACTGACATGTAAACTGCAGTCCATTTTTTTATGTGATGTTTAGGGGCGGGTAAATACAGAATGCAAAGGATAATTACGTGACATTATCCCACTTATTACGACTGAATAAATAAATGGGCATGAGATTGATTTGAGTTGAAAAATATAAGAAATCCAAGAAAGGTTTGACCAAAGAAAGGTGTGATTGATCAATCAGAATCAAGCATTATGGTATATAACTTGGTCTGTTGTGTTCCATAGAAGAAAAACAGTCATACAGGTTTGGAACGATCCATCAGAAAATCCATCAGTAAAGCTTATTGAAAAATAAGTATGCTTAATCTTAATGTGCTCAAAATACCAGGGCCAAATTCAATTCAAGAAATCATTATTGCTGGTTAATGATAATTGCAAGTTTTTTTTAGTGTACTTTAATGCATTTTCTTTAATGACACAGATTTATGCTGAAATGTCCAAAACCTGGGGCATGTCCAATGATTTAAAAGGCACTGCATATACATTATATATTTTTCACGTTTTCGGGGAAATCCACTGACAGTCTTGCTTCTCTTCATACTGTTAAAACCCATTGCAGTATTGACTCTTAAATCTGCGTTAAGCCAGCCAATCTGATTGGTGTTTAGAGAAATCTCTTTCCATTTTGTTTGCAGTATGTATGAGAGACTGCGTGAATGGTCCATGGGCGTGTCGTCTGAGTTTGAGAGTACTTCTCCCAGAAGTCTGCATTATGTAAAACTGACAGAGGAACATAAAAGCGATGCTCTAATTCAGACTTTCCACTTTAAAAGCTGAAAACACAAGTTCACCATTCCTACCGAGGCGAGAGATGATTTGAAAAGCAACTCTGCCATTTGACTGCACCAAATGACTGCGCAGGCAAAAAACCTCCAATCCATGAATAGACATTACAGAGCGAAAGTGCTGCCTTTCCCGAACGTTATCCTGACACTTCAAAGGAACCAATCAGAGCCCAATCCGTTCAATTTCACCGTGAGATTGCCTCGCTTCCCAGCTGTCATCACGAGACAAGCGATGACAGGAATGGAGAGTCTGGATCGTCAAGAAAGACATTTCCGGATTTCTTGGTAACGTTGAGATATTAACATAAAAAGCAAAAGATCTCTGGATGAAATCCCACATATCTTATTAACATGAAAATGGCAGAGATGTTTTTGAACTCTGAGAGAGCTTTCGGCTATCAATCATGTATCTGTGAAATCCATCAAATCTGCTGTAACTTTTACTAGGCGTTTTACTATGCTGAGTTTGTAGCATCTGTCAAATGGCTTGAGGGCCAAATCCTTGAGTTGATCTTGAGAACGAGAAACGTGTGAATCATCATTCTAGGTCAATCGACAATGATATTCCTGGAGCACATTAGGGCTGCAGCCTCTCATGATAATACACGCAGAATCAAACTCGAATACACACGCCAACACACACAAACGAGTACGCGCTGACACGTTGATGCACTTCATACTTGTTGCAATGCATTTAGATCTGACCTTGTCATTACCTCTGAGATAATGGAGCGAACGGCAGCATACGTGATGTAGAAAAATGGTTTGGTAATGGTTAGGCCATCAAGTGGGGAAGCCAAGTACTTGTGTATGCGTGCGCACGCCTGTACACACACACAGAGACGTGTAGGCAAATAGGCACACTGCTCTCCTTCTCTGGCTTCAGGCTACTGTTGTGCCTCTCTCTCTCTCTCTCTCTCTCTCTCTCTTCCTCCTCTCACTTCTTCTGCTTTTCCTTAACATGTTTCCTGTCTCCGTTTCAGTTCTTTTCTATCCTCCTGTCTCTCCTCCAAACCACTCCCTCGCTCTCCCCCCGTCCTCTTCTTGATCTGCTTCTCAAGGGTCCTGTTCTAATTCAGCCCTTTTCCTTCAACCTACTTTGCTGTGTTCTAATCCCTCTCTTCACTGGATACGCGAGTAGGACACGTAAAGGCCTCTCGCTCCTCTCCTCTCACCGATCCTCTCATCTCCCCTTGATCTCCTCTCCTCTATGTTGATCTCTTCTTCTCTCCCTTGATCTCATCACTTCCTGTCCTCCTACAGTATGTTGATCTCCTCAGGTCTCCGTTGATCTCCTTTGTGTTGCTCTCCTCTCCATGGTGATCTCTTCTCTCGTTTCTTCTCCTTTCCACTCCTCTCTCTTTATCTCCTTTCATTTATCTTTATATCCTTTCATCTCTCTTAAACTCTTCTCTGCTCCCCTGTTGAAATTATTGTGGCAATTCGTAACTGTACTACGTTTTGGCGAATTCGTATGAATTTGTACGATCTTATTAACGCGCCCCTATTATGGGTTTTCGAATATTCCCTTTCATGCAGTGTGTAAAATAGCTGATTGTGAATATACACGTTCTGCAAAGTTAAGTCGAAAGTAAAGTCGAAGTGCACAATAAATAAAGTTATTGTCTCCGAAATGAAAGAATCGACTCTGAACGGTCTAAACGAGTCGTCTGTAAATCGAATCCCACTTACAGTTTTACGTCACTAGATAAGACATTTGCATAATGCCCGCATATATTGTGATTTGTCCGCACACTAACAACTTGACCAGCCCTTCAGCGCAGGATTTTACTGACGACTGCTTCTCAAATCATGGAATTCACAAAATGCTAAATGCTTGCTCTTGAAAGATGAGTCAGTACCCAGTTTATTTAGACCAGGTTGCTCCTCAGAATCACAAGTATAAATAATTAGTGATGTATATTTTTTCTACCGGGTGTTCAAAATATGTTTTTTATATTGTGCAAGCTTCCGGCTAAACTGCTAACTCACGTTATTACTGTCTTACCGAAATACTTCTGCTAAGCAGCTGTGGGCCACTATTACCTAAAACTGTCTACTAGTGCAGATTGTCTGTCGTTCTTACTACTTTGAGTAAAGACAAAGGATGGAGCAAGATTTGTTTGACAAACTTTAATGTTACATCAGTCATTCATGTTAGTGCTCGGCTATGTGCTGTTATTGACACTGTTCCCAAGTGTGCACTGCAATAAATTAAAAATATACACATGGGTTTGTTGATGGACGTACACTTGTCAATGCGGATGGGGAGGAATTACAGTTGAAACATCTACCTCAAAATGAGTAGCGCATCACTGATAAATGTCATGCTAAAGTCATCCATGCAATGGAGGTTCGGGTTTAATAACTAGTTATTTCAACGTTTCGTCATCATACTCACGCTCGGATTGGTGGTAAAATCGACGCCATAGTAACTGTTTTTGCAATGTGTACAATCGCTGATGACTGAGGAATCCTACTGAGCTGAATTTCAGTTATGGTAATGGACGTTTAGCTTCCGGCACACATTGTAAGTGGTAGACCAATCACAACAGACTGGGCCATCTGGCCAATCAGAGCTGAGTACTTGTGGAAAGGAGGGATTTAGAGAGACTGAATCATCCAACGAGTCGTTTGACAATCATTGGAAAATGTGGTGATGTGCAATGTATATTCTGAGAAAATGAATGTTTTTTTTTTTACCTTTGATGCATGTAAACCTGTGTTAGAAGACCTCCAAAACGAAATTAGGAATCTTTAAAATAGCATAATATGGGCACTATTATGTTTTCACACAGTCTGCTTTCACTCTTTTGAGGGTTAGGTTTAGAATGGGGTTAGGTTGGACCTTCATGCATACATTCTAAAAATGTTCTACATTGCATACATTCTAATCAAAATGTACATTTTAATACGAAATCTCCAACTGGTAAAATAGTTACTTTTTATCATGAGATCAGGTTGTGATTTCCTCTCCCTTAATCTCTTTATATATCTTCTCCCCAGATCTCCTCTGACTTTCTTTTATTCCCATTTATGTTGATCTCTTCATCTCTCCCACCATCTCCTTTGTAGTGTTTGGGAAGCTGCATTGAAAGTGCTCCTTGTTAAGCTGCAATCAAATCATAATTTAAAGTAGTTATTAAACCACAGTTAAGCTAATGCTTTGAAAAAATAGTTAGCTATGCTACAAGCTACCAACATTACAACATTGTGTTACTTAAGGCGGTGATATGTTTTTGTAACTTAAAAATGAAACTGTCCAGTTATATAATTTAATCACAACAATTAGGGGTTTGAATGAATCTCTATTAGGATGACAGTGTCAAACATGAACAAGTAAATGTATACCAAATACAACAAAACTACCATTTAAAAGTTCGGGGTCATTAAGCAATAATGGCTGCTGAAAATGTAGCTTTCCCATCATGAAACATAAATTACATTTAAAAAAATATTAGAATAGAAAACAATTATTTTAGATGGTAATAATATTTTAAAATCCAATAAATGCAGCCTTGGCAAGCATAAGAATTTCTTAAAAATTGAAAAAATAAAATGCTTTAAACGCTATCGACCCCAAACTTTTCAACAGTGCTGTAAATTATTATGAAAATAACTGGTATTATGAAAATGTGGTTAGTAAATACCGTTGCTGCTTTTAGTTAGTTCTCAACACTGCTCCTTTAATCTCTTCTGCTATATGTTGATCTCTTATCTTCTCCTCTCATCTCATCTATCTTGAACTTCTCTCTTTGTTGATCTCCTCTGCTTTCCTTTGCATACTTCAGAGAGAGAGTGGATTCCTCACAGAATTATGCAAACACGCTGATCCTCCCTCAAACCTTTCAGTCTTTTTTTTTCTTCTGCGCAAACACACCTCACTCTCCTGCTGCAGTGGCCGCCTGCAGTTTGACAAGACACAAACAGTTTTGTCAGTCGTTCTTGTGCCTTTTAAAATGTGTGAGACATTCTCATTTTTTCCCTCTCATTTCTGTAAGCTCTCAGTTCCAAACAACACACAATAAAACACTTACATGTATGCAGTACACACTCTACAGAACACAGGACACGTTTAAAAATGGATGTGAGAAAATCATGGCTTATGTGCTACAAACAGGTTTGTGTGCCATTTAGAAATAAATGGAGAACTCCTTTTAAATCCAATCTCTGAATTTTAATTGAGGTGGCAAACAACCCTTGCAAAAAACAAGTAGACTTTAAGTTAATTGTATCAAGTATACTTAAGGCGAGACACTACAGGTGAATAGGGATTTTTTTTTAAATTACAAGATATCACTGTGAAACTTCTCCAGTTTATTACTGGCATAAACATAAGTAAAAATGTATTACAAGTTGTGTAAATTAATGTTTTAATATGCAAATGAGGCCTTATATACTTAAATATACGCTAATTTGCATACATTTCCAAAAACAAAATCTGGAAATTGGAAAGGACCAGGTCTAAAATTCTTGGTTCTATTTGTTGACATGTTAGATGAGAGGGTTTTTACTGAGGCGAATCTGGATATCTTATTTTGTGCTTTAGTAAATTAGAGAATACTGACAATAGCCTTAAAAAATAATTTTTTGCCATGTTTTTTGGAGTAAAAGGACCTATAACTCAGGATAGGAATGATATATCAAGAAATCGCTCCGTAAAAGCCTTCAGAATATAGTTCACAATAAGACTGCAAAATTTGGTTGTAGGTGCTACTGAAGTGTATATATCTGACTCCGAGTGTGAAAAAAAAACTCATTTTGAGAAAATGGCCTTTAGAGTTTTATATTGTATAATTGCATACATTTCTATGAAACTCCCAACCTACAAACAAACAAATATATATATATATATATATATATATATATATATATATATATATATATATATATATATATATATATATATATATATATATATATATATATTCAGTTCATTAATATCAGTAGTGTATAATATTTAAAACTCATGGAAATTGATAAATGAATAAATTATTAATAGCAATAGCCTTAAGCTGAAGAGAACTACCGTAACAAACACACAGTCACACACACTGCAGACGAACTGTCCCTGTTTGTTGTATATGTCCATCTATAACTATTTGAATCTAATTCTGACAGGGTTTCGTCGTCTAATCTGTTGTTATTTACTTTCTTTTTACTACCTCTTGCTACTTGGTCTTTTCTGTGAGCGTTTATGAGCTGATTTCAGCATTGTCTGCACTTTCTCTCAGGTATACACAAGGAAGCAGCAGCGCGTATCACGTAGTGAGAAATTCACAGACCAATCAGATGTGGTTTTCGGCTGCAAGCTTTCACGGTTCTACAAAGGAAATGCTCATATTTGGATTGCCCAACTGGCCCAAAATCTCAAAATTGACCACTGCATGAAAAAAACTATGTTTTCACCTGCCGTGTCTCGCCTTAAGTAAAGTTCAAGTATATTTAGTAACTATACTAAAATCAATGTACTAGAAGTATACTTGTAAGTGTACTGTTTCAATACTACTTGGGACTAAATTGGCATCACCTGGTACTCGTAGCCCCACGGAGCTGTTCTAACGCAGCAGGGACCAGAGGAAGAGGATAACTGTACTTAACAGTCTGGGAATTCAGGGCCTGGTAATCGATACATGGCCACAAGCCTCCGTCCTTTTGGGGATGTTGACGGACGGATGAAGCGTTGGTTGAGCACCTTCTGAATATACTCCTCCATGGTCTTCTGCTCCAGGATAGACAGTGGGTAAATCTTACCCTTAGGTGGAGAGGCCCCAGGCAGCAGGTTGATGGCGCAGTCCCATGGCCGATGAGGTGGTAGACGGGTCACCAATCGCTTACTGAACACATCCTGGAAAGCCCGGTACTCTGGAGGAATTTCAGTTTTACCCTCGATTTCTGGGCTTTCAACAGAGGTGGAGTTCAACTGGAAACTGGATGACAAGGTTGTGGGGTGTCAGCAGGTCCAGCGTGCAGATGTTTTGATCACAGATGATAGACAGTCCTTGAAGCAGGAATCACTCCATTGTAGAATTTCTCCGGAGTTACAATTGATGATTGGTTTGTGTTGAGTCATCCAGGGGCATACAGGATGATGTCAGTGGTGGATCCCTCCAGCACCATGAACGAGATCTTTTCCTCATGCAGGCAGCCAACGCGGAGTGTCACGGTGGGGGAGAAATGACGAACGTGACCACGGCCCAGCGGTTTGCCGAGAATGGTGTGGATGGTGAATTCCTGTGAGCAGCATTTCGGCTGGAGTTTGAGTCTTTGGAGCCGGAGTTGATGAGCGCTTGCGCTGGAATGAGAAGTTTTGGGGTTAGAATTGGGACAGGTGTTCAAGTGAGAGGCGCAATCTTCGGAAGGAACTGAGTGGTACTCACCGCTGGGCGTGGTGATCATATCGGGTAGTTCGTGATAATGAGGCCTTCTCCCCCACAATAGAGACACAAGTGTTGAAGAAATCTTCTTTGTCGCTCCGTGTGGGACAGATGATACGGGTCTACCTGCATGGGTTCAGGTGCTGTAAGGGCGACAGATGGAGCGGGGTGGCGGAGGATGCGGATCCAGAGCACAGGCTGAGAGACGTTGAGAGATGCATATGGCTTCCTGGATAGAACAGTGTCGTCATAAATGACCATCTGGTGGCGCACTTCAGGATTCAAACCCTGGCAAAAGGCGGTTAGCAGAGCCATCTCGTTTCTTGCTACTAGATGCCACTAAAGTGCGGAACTGTTGGGAATAAGCGTTGATTGAAGAGTTACCTTGGCAAAGGTTGAACAGTTGATCATGGACGGATAATACTGAGGCGGTTTGACAGAAGACTTCCTTGAAGTGACTGGTAAAGGTTGAATTGCCAGATGGATTGTGCCCATTGGATGGCTCATCCTGACAGCAGCGAAATCATGAAGGCGACACGGACCCGTTTGGTGGAGAAAAGCTGTGGTTGCATCTCAAAATAGAGCGAACATTGCAGAAGGAACCCGCTGCAATCCTCTGCCTCACCGGTGTATATCGCTGGTCGGGCCATGGGACTGGCAGAGGCAGGTGGAGAAGAAGATGTTGATTCAGAGGGGAGATGTTGCCGAACTGCTTGCACAATTTCAGCAAATGGATCCGGAGGATGTTCCTTGCTGGTTTCAACTGGACTCTGCATTGTGGTCTTGTCTTTTGTCACAACACGGAAGGAGACAGACAGAAGTGTTAAACAATGTTTATTAAGCAAAGTGGTGGTGCAACAGCGGTGAACCAGGCGATGGGAAGGGGATGGTGACGGGCTGAAGGTTGTAACTTTGCTGGTGTTGACTCAAGTGACGAAGGAACACGAAGACCAGAGTTCTGGAACCAGGAAGACGGACTGAAGATAAGAGACGAAACGAGACGAGATGATCACAGGTAAGTCGAGAGGTAAGGAATCGTTGAACAGTGACGTTGAGGTGATGACACCAGACAAAGACTGGATGGTGAACGGTAAATATAAAGGTGAGTAGATGATGAGGTGCAGGTGAAGTGAGTCAGTACTCTGGTGATTGTAAAAGAGTGGGCGGGTCCTGTTGATTGTGTGATGATTGGGGCTGTGACGGTGTGGCTGACACTTTGACAGGTAGGTAGATTAAAATGATTAGATTACATTAAAAAAAAAATCTAGGGGTCCCAATAATTGTGGCCAGTGTGTTTTGGGGAAAAACATTTATTTCATAATGGGATTTTCCCCCCACTTTCAATTATTTTACTTCAATGAAAGGTTACATTTTTGCTACATTTTTAATGAAAGATCAACAGGATAAACAATGCAGATGTATTTTTTTACAACCATCTTTGATCATATTTACCAAGGATGCCAAAAATTCTGCCCACAACTATGGATGGATGGGTGGATGGATGGATGGATTGGTAAATGCATAAATAGATGCCTAGATAGATAAATGCTGTACACACAGAGATATACAAATGTCACACTATGCAGCTTTTTTTTGAGATGCCACGAAGAGAATTAAATCAAAAGTCTCTGTCCCGAATGATGCCCTCAGCCTGTTGCAATCCTTCTCTGAATATAAACTGTAGTGATGTAATGCCGCATAGACTGTTGGGTAGAAGGGAAACAGTCTTCACAGCAGACAAAAGTTGCATCAAGAACACGATGTGGACACATGGTTTGTGAGCACTCTTCTCTACCTATCTGTCTACAGTATGTGTGTGTGGGCCTTTAGACACTCTGTCCTCTTTAGTTTCTCCTTCACTGCTATGTGTTGGTCACCTTAGGCAGTTTATACACTCTCACATCAGCCTCTCCCTGATGCCTTTGGATCTGAGACTGTCAGACATAAGAGCATGTGTGTGTGTGTGTGTGTGTGTGTGTGTGTGTGTGTGTGTGTGTGTGTGTCTGTCTGTGTGGGCACACAGAGGAATACTGTTGTGATGAAAGTGTGAATGGAAGATTAGCAATTGTGATGGAAGGATGTGTGTGTGTGTGTGTGTGTGTGTGTGTGTGTGTGTGTGTGTGTGTGTGTGTGTGTGTGTGTGTGTGTGTGTGTGTGTGTGTGTGTGTGTGTGTGTGTGTGTGTGTGTGTGTGTGTGTGTGTGTGTGTGTGTGTGTGTGTGTGTGTGTGTGTGTGTGTGTGTGGTCACGCTCCGCTCCAGCCAGCGGACCGTACCTCGGCTCTGCACGAGTGGCTGCCGAGAGTGACCGGGCGCTCCCTGGAGAGGTGAGGTGTTTAAAACAGGGGACTTGTGACTGGAGCCCTGCCCTTCCTGATCTCCCAATGGCACAACATCAGTGCCTCCAGTAGTTCGACTGTGAGCCTGATGACACACAAGCTAAACACACACACACAAGAAAGAAGGAGAAAATAAAAGGAGGAGAGGGAGAAGAGGCGGATTGGTGACGGTGCTGGGACTTGAATGCTGATACACAAGTTATTTTCTTCCTACAGAACTCAAGTAGCTGTGAATCAGAGCTGTGTGTTTGAATGGCACGTGTGAGCCGCTGAGATTCCAGTGCAAAGTGAGGTGAAAATCTAGAGGTCAAGAGTGTGGGATTGTGTGTTTGCATGCATTTGTGCGAGTTTGAATTGTCTGCATTCTTGAGACAATGTCATTAATCTGGATACATTTTAAAACAGTGTTTTTGTTTCAAAATGCTCTCCATCCACGCTAGCATTTTAAAGCATTTTCCAAAAGTTTCTCACCTACACTGAAACACCAGAAAACGCAATAATTTTACTGCAGATGCGAAAAACGTAATAAAAGCTCACTGAGATGATACAGAGAGACAAGATGTAATAAAGTTCTTAAGCTATTCTCCTGGCAAGATCATTTTTATTAGCAAAATATCCCACCACTTAGGCTGCTTACGCCAGATCACACTCAATTGCCATTCCATATGGTTTGAAACACAGTTTATTACCTGTCAGTTTAATTAGTAAATGACCTGTCATCTTTGCAGGAATATGAAGATTGTACAATGTAACATTTTTCTTAAGCAACACAGTGGAATACCATATAGCAGACACATACCTAGCACACCCAGCAGTGTTTCAGCTGTATATGTCCGTGAAATTTCACGGATTCCTGTATATGTCCGCATTTGTGAGGTTTCCGGGTTTTTCTGGAAATATACTGTTCCGTGTTACTCTGATCCGCTTTTTCCCACGTACATCCGGTAAACATCAAATTACACAGGAGTATACCATGCCCGGAGATTGCCGGATTTCAGTGTTTTCATGCAGTGCAGTATAAACATAGATACAGTAGGCCTATCTATCAGTACAATATGTGTAACGTGACTAAACATGCGTCATAGTTTTCACAGTCCACTCTACAACGCAATAATGCATTGTGTGTGTGTGTGTGTGTGTGTGTGTGTGTGTGTGTGTGTGTGTGTGTGTGTGTGTGTGGTTCAGGTATCCCCATGATGGCAATATCTGAAATCCTTGACCTTGTGGAGAATATTTTGGTCCCCATCAGGAAAACGGCTTATAAATCAAACACAATAATGTTTTTTTGAAAATATAAAAATGCAGAAAGTTTTCTGTGATGGGTTTGTGTGTGTGGTTCAGGTATCCACAAGGATGACAATATACAAAATCCTTGTCCTTGTGGGGAAATGTTTTGGTCCCAATGAGGAAAACAGCTTATAAATCATATGAAATTATGTTTTTTGAATATGTAAAAAGGCATAACGTTTTGTGTGATCAGTAGGTTTAGGGGTAGGGTTAGGGGATAGAATACACAATTTGTACAGTATAAAAATCATTATGTCTAACGAAAGTCCCCATAAAACATGAAAACACAATGTGCGCGTGTGTGTGCGCGCGCGCGTTAGTCTCAGACAGAAATTAGCATCTCACTCGGTGTGAGTAGTTTTGATGCAAATATTGTTGGCAATTAGAGTCGATTTTTCAGTTTGGAATGCTCACGTGAGTTTTTCACCTAATGAACAAAAAAATCTGACTACATGGCAATAAACGCACTTTGATTTGCATTCTTGTACGTATTGTAATGGAGAAAATTTGTGAAAAAGGGTTAACTGAGCCTTTAGACTGGTGCTTTCCAATTTAATATCTCTCCAATTTTAGATGAAAATTTGTAATAAGATCAGTGCGAATTATTTTTATACTCATATTGTTGACATTTTTGTCTGATATTTACCTCACTTCAATCTAACCAATAGTCTTTTAATAGAAGACCAATGCAATACACTCTCATGTCAATTTGTAACTTTTTGAATGAATTTGTTAGCCTGATCCTACCAGACTCTCGTACATTTCATTTGCACAGAGAGTCTGGCCACTCTCCATTGACAAGCGTTTACTTCCTTGAAGGCGGGAACTCTGTTGAAGTTTAAAACTATTGAATATGCCAAGAGCCACTCTTGATCTGCCATAACCAATCGCTAACGTTTGGTCATGTCAGGTATGCCATGCGCGTTCGCCTTTATTTCTCACATGGAAGTAAAAATAAATGTGCAGCCACCTCAGTGATGAAACCTCATGCATTCGGATTTTGATTTATTCACGGTGGAGGGGAGAGTTTTGTGATCAGGAAAGCGCTGCTCACGTGGTCTATAACATGATTGTATGCTGTAAATAAAATATCATATGCTTGGTATGATAAGAATAAATGTTGCCGTAACGGCCCAATTCAAATGTTTACGTGCTTTTCTTCTTTTTATTTTTTGAGCTGTGATGAAATATATTGCTCTTGAAAATACTTGTCAGCATTTAAAAATTTACAGGTCTAGAAATGCATCCAAATTACAGCGAAGCGCAACCGCACGGTGCTCTGCAGTGGTCAAAAAGGATATAAACAGTGAATTTTTAAGTGATATATTCTTGAAAACTCAGAGGTGTGGATTCGGACAGCAATTCAATTAGCACACGACCTTGGTGTTTGTCTAAAACAGTAGGTAATTCGGCCGGGGATTTTTACGCGGGTGGTGGGAGACGGACGGCAATAAAATCACTGACTAGCCTCTGTAAATGATGACAATACCTTCCGACCGCATGAGAAACAATTCCCGGGGCTTCAGCCAACTCCTTCACCACTGACGGAGCGAGCTGGAAAATCAAACTTTTCCCGGGACACAACATCATGACCAAAAAAAAAAAAAACTCAGCAAAGTTTGTTCTTGCTCCGGCTTTAACTTCTGGATATTCGGCAGCGGTGCCACAACGGAATGAATGGCTTCGCTCGCATCTTTCTCCGCCGCCATTACTGAACTACAACTCAAACTAGCGCACGACATCAACGCCATTGTTCTCAGTCACTCCCTCTGTTTGCTGATTGGACCGGTAAAAATTTGTTCGGAGAAAACCTAAGAATTTATCGCAGTCCCAGACGGAGTACTGAAGGAAAATGAAAATCGAGCGGAAGTACATAGGAGGACGGAGCCAGGCTATGAATTTGTGGCTAATTTGTATGAATTTGTACAATCTCATTTGTACGTTATCATACAATTTGCTTGCTCTCTATTGATGGTTAGGTTTAGGGGTGGACCTCCATGCTTACTTTTTCTAAAAATCATACAAATTAATCCAAAATCGCACAAAATAATAGTTTTCTCATCATATCAGATTGGACCAATGATATGAATTGATCATTTCCGTCTGATTCTGTCTGAACAATTCATTAGGGTCACATGACCCTAAAACACACAGCATAATCTGCCTCCCTTTTTTTCTTTTTTTTCTTTTAAATTTTTAGGGTTTATTATTTCATCTTTTAACTTTAAATGGGTTTTAAGTTCAAAGAAATTAATACAACAATTGTGTGATTTTTTTTTTTCTTCTTCTGAGATGTAGGAATCTGGAATGCCGGTTATAGACAAATGACCGAAAAATAGGTCAGTGACTTCTTTTGCTGAGTGGAGAGAAGGTTCAACATACACAGCAAAATATATGTTACTTTGTCACAGGAAGTATGAAGGGGTTCATAGTGATGCATTGTTTCGATTTTTAAAGGCTTGTTGCAGCAAAAATGAGTGCTGTAAATTCATGCTTGGTGTGATTAGGCCTTTAAACTGTGTGTATGTGTACTGGCATGTTGGAGAACAGCAGTGGGCATCAGGCGTGGGAGAAACAGAGGTAGAGAGCGGGAGGGGGAAACTGGACAGCAGCTTTTACAGAACAGAGACTCATTCACCCGCTGTCCCACCACTGAGGCCGCAGGGGCACAGGAAGTCATGTCAGATTTGCATCCACATCACTTTGGCTTCTCTCTCCATAAATGTCCATCCATTCATTCGTGCAATATTGTGAGTGGACGCAGCAGATGTTACTGGAGGCTGGTTGGGGTAGAAAAAAAGGAGGGGGGGGGGGTGTATCGTCCTGTTGGGGGCATAGTGGACAGCTGGCCCTTGTCTGTCCACACCAGACTTTGTCTGGACAATGAACGACAGACGGGGAGAGAGAAAGACAGAGGTAGAAAAGAAACAAGGGTGGGGAAAAAGAACGAGAGAGAGAGAGCTGGATTGTACCAGTGTCTGCTCAGGGCTTAAACAAGGATTGACTGGATGGATGATGCTGCAACTGGTGGTAACAAGATCTCAGTTCCTTCACCACACATGACGTGCATCTAATCCCAATGTCTGTACGTGTTTTTATGCCTTTGAAAAGTTTCTTATGCTTCCCTAGGCTGCATTTATTATATCAAAAATAATTAAAAACAATCATATTTAGAAATGTTATTACAATTAAAATAACTGTTTTCTATTTAAAATATTTTAAACGGTAATTTATTCCTGTGATGGCAAAGCTGAATTTTCGCATCATTACTCCAGTCCAGTAGATGCATTATTTGAGTAAATGTAATGAACGAGGAGTGAGCGAGGATACAAAGGTGTATCCTTCGCTCGCATCCTAAGGGGGTGGAGCTAAGACGTGAGGAAAGGAAGCGAGGATGCACAAATAAGAAATGAGAAGCTCTCCTTGTCAACAAGGCTACTTTATGCTAATGCAAGTGCTAATCGCAGGTCTTTCATATATGAGGAGAACATGTTCTGTGAGATGGTGGTCCAGTGGGTTAAACCATGGAACTGATACGCAGAAGGTTGCTGGTTTGTTCCCAGTGGTCACCACCAGTGTGTCCTTGAGCAAGGCACTTTACTCCATGTTGCTCCAGGGGGATTGTCCCGGTAATAAGGGCACTGTAAGTCGCTTTGGATAAAAGCGTCTGCCAAATGCATAAATGTAAATGTGCTACAGCCGGTGATGAGGCCGAAGCCAGTACCTCCAGTGCAAGTAGGTTTTGACTATTTAAGTTTACTTCACATTATTTTATTTATCCGTTATATTAAAAATACCTTTTTGAAGGATATTGGTTTATGCCCTTTTTGAGCACTTTAGCCTAAGTGAGAACTGAGTGTTTGAAGACGTTTAAGAGGCTGTTGCATCAACCTTGATTTATTGTAATTTTGAGGTGTTTCGATTTATTTTAAATAAACATGATTGCTAATTTTTTTTTAATGGTATGTCTCTCAGCCCTGTTGGAAAAAGCCAGCATATGCTGGTTAGGTATGTTTTCAAACATGGCAGCTAGTTTAAGCTGGTCCTTAGCTGGTCATGACTCGTGAGCTGGTTTAAGCTGGTCAAGTGCTGGTCCTAAGCAACTAGCTCCAGTTTAGTTTCACAGACAAGGCTTAAGCCTGGTCCCAGACTAAAATGCTTGTTTGAGTTGTTTTGACTGAAAGCTACTTGCACTGACTTATCTTAGAACATGTCACTGCCATTGTGTTGTCTCAAGATGCACGCCAATAATGTTTTATTCTAGCATGTTTATAAAAGCTACGTAAATGTCATAATTGAACTAAGGCCTAATCCAGACTTAATCCCTGCCTGTGAAACCAGGGTAAAGACTACATCGGAATTGGTCATATCGGAATTGGTGACTTGAAATGGAGTCATTTTCGCTGCAAAGTATCTGTACTTTTACTCAAGTGGTTTTTAGGTATTATTTATTTTGCTCCAGGCTTCAGTGTCACATGATCCTTCAGAAATCATTTTAATATGCTGATTTGTTACTCCATAAACATTTCTTATTATTATCAATGTTGAAAGCAGTTGTGCTGCTTAAAGGATTAGTTCACTTTAAAATGAAAATTACCCCAAGATTTATTCACCCTCAAGCCATCCTAGGGTAATATGACTTTTATCTTTCTGATAAAAGCAATCAGAGTTATATTACTAAATATCCTGATGCTTCCAAGGCAGTGAACAGGGCCCAGTTTGAAGCTCAAAAAAGTGCATCCATTCATTAATAAAGGCCTTCTGAAGTGAAGCGATGCATTTGTGTAAGAAAAATATCCATATTTAACACGTTATAAAGTAAAATATCTGGCTTTCGCCAGACCGCCTACCATATTACAGAAAAAGTGTAACGCCTCTCGCAGATCAAAACGCTTACGCTACGTCATACTTACGTCATACTCAGTGACTTTTTTTCCGTGAGTTCAGAAGCTAGATATTTTACTGATGTAAATGTATGTTGATATTTTTAGATGGCAGTTCATATGGGTAAACTTTATGACCCAGAATTACCACCTTTTCCTCAAGGACCTTTCTCACAATGGCTGTAATTATATTCTGCTGTATACTGCAAAGAGATAGAGCGACAGCGACAGATGGAGACTTTGTATGGTGCATGAAAAACAACATTAAGTAATTTGGTTTACTTTCAATTGTTTAAAAATCAGCTGGTCTTGCTTTACGCTTTAGTTAAACTCCGGTATAAAACAAGCTGCTTCTTTTCTCTGTGTTATGTTTTGTTGTTATTTTATGTTTTAATGAATTTTAGAGTTTTTACAATAAATTGAGTTGTTGATTTTTTGATCAAGTTAATGTGTCCTTGCTGAATACAAATCTTAAATCTTGCTGTACCAAACTTTTAAACAGGAGTTCTTTCTTTTAAACTGAAGTTTAAGCGCACTAGTTTGAGAAATTGTGGAATCTGTTATTTTTTTAATTGCATTTAGTTTGAAATTGGTTTGAATTTAGACTTAATGGGATGCAAATTAAAAGTGTTGTTGTTGTGGAGAAGTTTAAGTGAAATGAGTAAAGAGCACTGTTCTATTCTGCCTCATTATTATTTGGCTTGCTTTATTTAGTAAGCCAATCATTAAAAAAAAGATTACTAATTTTGAATGTAATAATTGTATTGTAATCTTCTGAATTGTGTGTGTGTGTGTGTGTGTGTGTGTGTGTGTGTGTGTGTGTGTGTGTGTGTGTGTGTGTGTGTGTGTGTGTGTGTGTGTGTGTGTGTGTGTGTGTGTGTGTGTGTGTGTGTGTGTGTGTGTGTGTGTGTGTGTGTGTGTGTGTGTGTGTGTGTGTGTGTGTGTGTGTGTGTGTGTGTGTGTGTGGACTGGTAATCATCACGTTATGGGGACAAAATGTCCCCACAAAGATAGCAATATCCGAAATCCTCATCCTTGTGGGGACATTTTTAGGTCCCCATGAGGAAAACATCTTATAAATCAGACTAAGTGATGTTTTTTGAAAATGTAAAATTGCAGAATGTCTCCTGTGAGGGTTAGGTTTAGGGGCAGGGGCAGTGTAGGGGGATAGAATATACGGTATGTACGGTATAAAAACCATTACGCCTATGGAAAGTCCCCATAAAAGATGAAAACCCAACATGTGTGTGTGTGTGTGTGTGTGTGTGTGTGTGTGTGTGTGTGTGTGTGTGTGTGTGTGTGTGTGTGTGTGTGTGTGTGTGTGTGTGTGTGTGTGTGTGTGTGTGTGTGTGTGTTGGCTGAACAAAAATCTAAATCTTGTTTTTCAATATGAACAATAAAAATTCATCCAAGGCCAAAGTATATGAGCTCTATACCCTTATTATTTATCAACAGTTGTCTCATCTGTGCCTGTTTTTATTCCTCCTGAGGACATTTAAGAGAAACATCTGATACAAAGTTCATACCTCACTATAACTAAGAACTCCATTAAGTCTCTTAAAGCTTTGAGCAATACAATTTTTCTCTGAGCCCCTTTCCTCTTTACCAGTGCATATATGTATGTTTGCATCTGAGGAAAAATGCATATCCAACCCTAATAACTGCAGAGGTTTTACCCCCATTTTATGTAGGACACTGATGCAGCAATAAGCCCATTAAATATTTACATCCCTCTTCCCTTTGTGTCTGCTTTGTTGTCTGGCTTTCTCTCGTTCCATTGTTTGAGCCTTTTTCCTTTCTTTCCCTATGTTAGGGTGTATTATTTAAAAAAAAAAAAAAAAAAAAAACCCTGGGCAGGCTGCCCTACTGAGTGGAGCGTTTTATCTGTTAAACCGCAAGGCATATCACAATCTGAACGCTGGCTGAGGTCCTATCAGACGGAGCTGAGAGCAGGCGAGATGAGATGGAGAGGAAGTGAGCCTCTGGCCATCTTAAGAGAAACTTAAGCTCGTACACACTCACGCACACACATCTCCTGAGAATGAATCTGTGTTCAGCTGTCCTATCAGACTTGGCACAGAGACAGTAATAGTTGTTAAAGTTATCTCAGCACCTCTTCCCCTGGCTCCTATTTCATGTCAGCCCCTCAGATCTCTTCTTTTTCACATCAGAAGTTAGCTTTTAGTTGGGGTTTTACTGCTATTGTGTATCAGGGATTGTTTTAAGTGGCTACAGATGCTAATTACGCCAAAGTCACGGCCTAGCGGTTAGCGCACATCCTCCAAATGGCAGACAACGTTAGCCTTGCTGTGTTCGGAATGAAATACTAGTGTAATAGTTCTCAACTGGTGGGTCACAAACCAAAAAATGTATGAAAGTCTGTATTGAGTGTTGTGGACAGCAGGGGAAACAAAATGCTAAATGCAAATAATAAAATGCAACTAACCATATAATCATGCATCGTTTGGCTTATTAGCTTTTTAAAGCATCCCATATCTTTTGTTGTTAGCATCAAAGGCCCTACTTCCAATTAAACGGTTTGATATTTTGCTGAAAATTTAATTGGGTCTTCACTTGATGTCCAATGCAAAATCTTGGTCTTAAGGCAAAATTGAGAACTGCTCTTTTAGCACACTGCTCATTGCATACTCCACAGTTTACACACTGAAAACGTGTTAATTTTTTTTATAGTTTGTGAAGCAGTGCACTTTATGTGACATTGTGCAGTGATTTCCTACATTGACTTATTTACGTTGCATGTTTAATTCAGCAAGCATTCGTTATTATCAAAAATCAGAAGTGAAACTGTTTACATTGCATGTTAATGCTAGTTTCTGTAAAGATGTCTTAAATTAGGGCAAAGGGAAGTTCATGTGAGTCGAGCACATTGCATTATGGGATACAGTATTCCACTTCAATACACTGTATGTCACTGCCCAGCACACATAAAATAACCCTCTGTTGTTGTTTACACGTCTTCTTGTGGGAGAAGAGAATTTCAAGAATTTTTTAAGTAAGGTTTTAATGCATTATTAACTTTTTGTCCTTAAAGGGATAGTTCACCCGAAAATGAAATTTTTTTACTCATATTCATGTCATTCCAAAACCATATGCATTTATTTATTGTGTCTCTTTGTGTTTTGCGGAACACACAAGAAGATTGTCTGTCTGTCTGTCTGTCTGTCTGTCTGTCTGTCTGTTTGTCTATCTGTCTGCCTTTTCTGTCTGCCTTTCTGTCATCCGTCCGTCCGTCCGTCTGTCCGTCCGTCCATCCATCTGTCTGCCTGCCTTTCTGTCATTCCATCCATCCATCCATCACATTACATTATATATATATATATATATATATATATATATATATATATATATATATATATATATATATATATATATATATATATATATATATATTCCCCATAAAATGGAAGTCAATGTTGTCAAACGCTCTTCAAATTATCTTCTTTTATGATGCACAGAAGAAAGAAAGATTTGGAACATTTTAATTTTCATAAAAGCAATTAACCTATTTTGTTTAGCTGTGTTGCAAGCATGGAATACAGCACATTCACACAAATGCACACACAGTATACATACTGCACACACTATGGGGAAAAAAACTAGTATGGTTGTTTGCTAATTGGAACATAGCCTTTGAGTTTGTCTTGCATGTTTTTTTTTAATCTTTGGAATCCTGTAAATTCTTCCTCCTATAATTCAGTATTACTTAACAATTAGTCCCAAATATGCAAATTACAACGCGTTTAACATCATAAAACATTTCTGTCACACACGCATACAAAAAAAAAAGCACAAACACATTTTCTGGGCTCACGTCACAGGCGTCCAGCGATCGGTCATACAAGTATTCACATGATCTTCAGAACAACAGCATCCTTATTAAGAAAGAGGGCATGAGAGGGAAAATGAAAACAGAGTACATGCATAAAACCCAAATCACCCTAAAGTCATCTAGAAGCTATTAGATAACACATCTCTGTGTTTCTCATTTGGATTTGTTTTTAGTGCTGTGATGTTTCAGAGGGCTGCCAGGCCCAGATGTGCTCAGTCTAAATGAAAACACAGTTAAGCCTCAGTCACAGGTCTGCTGCTGCAAGACTGCAACAATTAGCCCAGTGTTTCTTCCTCCGCAGTGCCTGCAGACCAGCAGCCAGCACAGCAGTCTCTCTCTCTCTCCTTCTTTTTTTTTCTCTCTCTCTCTCCACTCTTTCTCAAACTCTTCGCCTCAGTACCCTGAAACCACCTTTTTGCACTATCACATCCCTCTAAACACACTTTTGAACATGTGCTCTTTCTCTAGGCCATCGCTGTCACTTCGTTTAAAAAAAACTGTGAGGAAAGTAAAAGCATGGTGAGGGGGTGCGCAAACATGCTGGTTGTGACTATATGTGTGTGTGTGTGTGTGTGTGTGTGTGTGTGTGTGTGTGTGTGTGTGTGTGTGTGTGTGTGTGTGTGTGTGTGTGTGTGTGTGTGTGTGTGTGTGTGTGTGTGTGTGTGTGTGTGTGTGTGTGTGTGTGTGTGTGTGTGTGTGTGTGTGTGTGTGTGTGTGTGTGTGTGTGTGCGTGTGTGCGTGTGTGTGTGTGTAAGATTTTGAGTTGGTGTTGGGCTGATTTAAATGGCCCTATAGTAAATGATGACAGAATTTTCATTGTCGTGTACAGTGTCTCTTTAAGGTTAGAAAATCCATAGTTATAATTGTAAGGGAATTATCATTTAGTGTTTTCTTGACTTGAGGGGGTTATTACAACTGGCTTGGAGCAGTGGTATAATAAAGTTCCAGATTTGACACAGCAGCACTCCTTCACACAAAGAGACCTGTTCACACATACCTTCTCACTTTTTTCCCTGTGAAAGTCAGAGCATGACTATTTGAAGTAAAGGAACAGAATGGTTAAAGGTGCAAAAGTGGGGTGCCTTGGATCTGATTGGGCCTCATTTGCTCTCATACTGCTTTGGGGAGAAGAAAAGCACTGCTGGTAAAGTCATGTGACCTGCGTTATGTCACATGTACACTGATTCTGTCCCATATGGAATAGATTAGATAACACGCCTCCCACTTTCCCCCTCTTTCCTCAGAGACTGTGGATGAAAACAGTTCGGTTTGTTGTGTGTTTGAGACATTTGAGCCTGAGCCCGGAACTGCATCTGATCGGCCTCACCTCTTGTTTCCACAACTTATTTTCATTGTTAACATCTATAGTTTATCCCTTGTTTGATTAATGTGACTTCTTTAATTCCATAATTTTTGTGACGTGTGGATTTATTTATTTTATTTATTTTTATTTTATTTTATTTATTTTATTTAGCATAATGTATTATGCTATTGTTATATATATAGTTAGATACAATTTTCTTATGTTCTGTTTGTAGTTATTTTATAGTTAATATTTCTTGTATACATTTTCAACATATTAGTATGATTACTATTATCCCTTTTAATTACTTGGTAAATTAATGTGAGTTACCGCTCAACCGCTATTATTCTTTATTCATTTTTCTTAGTTTGCTGCTTTCTTTCTTTTTCTCTATTTTTATTTTTTTATTTTTTTATTTCATTTATTTTTTTTATTTCATTTTATTTGTTTACTCCACACTCTAAAAAAAAAAAGGTTCTATATTGCACCAAAAATGGTTCTTGGCTCGTAATCATAGGGGAACCTTTTTTAGTGCTATAGAGCACCAATTTGGTGCTTCAGTGGTTCTTCAGCGGTTCTTCAGAGGTTCTTCAGCGGTTCTTCAGAGGTTCTTCACCGGTTCTTTGACTAAGGTGCTATATAGCACCTCTGAAGAACCGCTAAAGAACCACTGAAGCACCAAAATTGGTGCTATATAGCACTAAAAAAGGTTCCCCTATGATTACGAGCCTTTTTTTTTAGAGTGCATTTACCTACCGCTATTTTTAGGGAGTTGTTTCCACTTAGCATAGTAATTTAGTGTGATTTAATTTTTTTATTTTTTTTAAGTTATTTAAAAACATGTATCCAATTAATCAAGCCCTCTGACCCCAGGTCAGTGCCAGTACTAGGGTTATGTTCAATGGTACACTCTAAAAAAAAAAAGGTTCTATATGGCACCAAAAATAGTTCTTGGCTCGTAATCATAGGGGAACCTTTTTTAGTGCTATATAGCACCATTTTTGGTGCTTCAGTGGTTCTTCAGCGGTTCTTCAGAGGTTCTTCACCGGTTCTTCAGAGGTTCTTCACCGGTTCTTTGACTAAGGTGCTATATAGCACCTCTGAAGAACCGCTGAAGAACCACTGAAGCACCAAAATTGGTGCTATATAGCACTAAAAAAGGTTCCCCTATGATTACGAGCCTTTTTTTTAGAGTGTATGGAAATAAAACTAATAATTTTTGCTACATTTTATTATTTAAAGTTGGTGCTTTCACCTGCCCAGTGTGAAAATATCTCCAGTCTTGTGTACAGCAGAGACCCAGTTCCCTCAAAACATGAGAGATCCTGCCAGTTCAAACACATCTGGAGTGAAGCTGAACCCTTTTCAGCATGACCCAGCTGCAGTGAATAGACCAGGAGAATTTTGCCAGCACTCTCCCCTCACCTCTGTAGACAGGACCCGGTTTAGGTCAGGTTTAGTGGGGTAATTACTACAGAGCTGCGTCCAGCCCCCCGGGGACCAGAGATGGGAGTGTTTGAGCAGTCGTGTTTTCTTTGTGTGGCGGAGTCCTGCTATCGCATTACTGCACACATGCTGACGCAGCGGTGCCACATAACCCCACCCCCCTCAACCTACCATCCCCCCCTCTTTCCCTCAGGACCCCGATTTTCAGACAGCCACAAAACGCCCGCTATACCTCGTTACAGTTCAGTTCCAGAACTGACTGTTTGTTCTAACTCAAAGAACAAACACTTTTTGTTTTCTCTTTCTATCGGCAGAATTAGCATTTTACTTTTTTTACCCATCGTAACGGACCGAATTTGCCACAGATCAAATGGTCTGACTGCAGCTCTCTTACGCTTGTGATGAATTTTTGATCAGTAGGCATAACCTGCGAGTGGCCCTTAAATCGGCCAAGGCACATGAAATATGAAGTCGGAGGCATTAGAATAGTCTAAAAAAAACTGTTGAAAACAGGAAATTTTCCTGTGGGCTTCTTTTATTTTCCTCCCGGTAGAAAGACGATCATTGACGCTTTAGGAAATTGCTCCTCTGAGGTACGAGAATTTATTATTTTAGTATTTCAAGGGGGAGCCTGTAAAGTCAACAGCCGTTGCCGTCGTACATGAAGATTTTTGTAATAATCCTGCTTTTATTAGTGGGAGCAGCGAGGGGTGGGTGCTCTGTAGTCATAAATGCACAATTCATGTTCACACAAAAGCCGAACTGTACTCACTGATACTGTACTGTCTGTTTCTGACTGCCAGACACACATGCGACTGGAAAAGTGGTTGTGGTTGTGTAATGTACACAGTACGAAGCATATGAGAGTGTGTGTGTGTGTGGGGGGGGGGGGGGGGGGTCTTTTATGACCTGCTGGTGTTTGAATAACTTATTCACAGTTGATTTGGAGTTTCTGTTCAGATACTTTCACAACTGAAAAAAAAAAAAAAACACCTCATTAGCCAAGTAGGGCATGTTCATGGATCAACATCCATTGATCAACCAATCAGTTTTTAAGGTTAGGTTGGTACTTGAACAATGTTATTTTCTTCTAATTTTAAGGGTAGTTAATGATCATTTTCTTTTCTTTTATACAATTTATTTTTTATTTAATATGTTTACTACATTTATTGTTTTATATTTTATATAATTGTAATATAATATATGTTATGTTATTTTCTACAATTTATATTTTATAATTTTTTTGTTCTAAATATCTAAAATCATAATATAATCCTTTTATTTTGTATGTATTAATATGTTATTTTTTTATATTACATGCTTGCTCCTTTTTGAAACCATTGGTTTAACCTGTTAATTTATTGTAATTGATCACGAGATAAAAACAATGATATATATATGTATATATATATATATATATATATATATATATATATATATATATATATATATATATATATATATATATATATATATATATATATATATATATATATATATATATATATACAGTATATATATCATAGAATAAAAGTGATTGGTTATTGTTCACAGTGTATTTGATGTCTTAGCCAGTTAAAAGCAAGAGAAGAAAAAATAAAGCCAACAAGGTCACAAAGGTCAACAAAATAAACTTGTATTACACTTGACAAGTGATGGCTACGTCCCTGTCAATAAATGATAATAAATGATAATTTATTAGTATCAGTTTTCTTGGAATGCTGTTCCAGAAGAAGCAAATGTTGAGCCAGGATCATGTCTGGCTAAATCACATCATGCAAGCACTCAAAATGCACAAAGAGCCAACAGGCTCTAATCCATCTAGTTAACCAGTGAGGTTTATTGCAAATAGCCTGGCTGCTTTTGAAGATGGAGGTCCAGTCCGCCATATGAATATCAATTAAGCTTTTAATTCCAACCGGTCAGCAGAGATTCCTTTGACCTGCCGAGGTGGACATTTAAAGACCACACAAATCTGAAGCTAAAACACACATGTGGGAGGATTAATAAAATGAAAATGAATCTTTAAGAAGAACACCATATGATGAAATTAAAATAAATGTTTGCCTCTCTTCTCAGATGAAATGAAAGGGCTGCTCCGGAGCCATTACCTCTCTAAGTGACGTTTGGAGGCAGTGGAGGCCAGAAATGACTCTCAGGCCAATGGGTATTTAGCAGACATAGATGAATTCTGGCTGAACTTTCCAGAAATGAATAATTTGCCCTTTAGGACTATGTGCATGCCTATGGATTCCAGTGATCCCTGAATGCACAACAGAACAGTGTGGTATTAATATGAAAGGGCAGTGGTGGGCACTGACAATCCTGGACAGGGCTATGCCACCAAAAAAATGCTCTTTCGAAAGGTGGCATGTCTGTTTTGAACAACTGGTGCCATATGAACGCCTGGCATCTGCTGGCATCCTTTAAGCACATTTGCTTGCATATTGTGTTTGCTCTGAGCACATGATATCAGTTGCCTTAAAAGCCACAAGTGTGTCTGGAGCAACAGTTACGGGGTGGGTAATTGATTAAATCACATTAAGGCAGATGCATTATGAGAATGAACATTAGATTAGCTGATTCAGAACAGTGGGCGGGGTGGGGTGGCAGTTTTCATGGCGTTTGTTGCAAGGTGATCAAAACAGCATCTGTAAGATCACAGACTATAAAATGTATAATCCTTCAAATGTACTGTAACGCGTCTAAACTAAAGAAATGCTATTTATAAAGCCCATGTCTAAATTTGCACCTCTGTTTCTGCAGATCAAGTGTTTTGTTTTATCATCTCTAAAAATGTTCTGGTAAAAATGTCAGTTGCTTGGGCTTTTGCACCTACACAATATATGCATTTCTCAGATCTAACTTTAGAGATGAGAGTAATTGGTTCATATCAGCCTGGTTACTAAGCAATGTGCAATGAAGCCAGACCTCTGTACATTTTACAGTGGGGACCAGAGGCAAAATGTCAGCTTCAGAATAATTTGGATGTCTGACCAGGCCAGCGTTTGATCAGCTCAAGTAAAATAAATAAATAAAACATGTACTGTTTAAGATTAGTTTACTTGAAAATGAAACTTCTGTCATCACCCTTGTGTTGTTCAAAACCTGTGACTTTCTTTCTGATTTGAACACAAGAGCAGAAATGTTCAATACCAATCGCTCATTTCCATGCTATTATAATAAATGGTGCCTGGAGCTTTGCTTTTTGAAATGTAACTTGCTAGTGTTAATCTATCTCTCCAGTGAGTTGTTAACATCTGTAACCGGATCATTGAATCAGTGAGTTCATTTTGATTCATGAATGAATCATTCAGACCAGTTTTGTGAACTGGATCATTTGATTTACTGAAAAGATCTGATTCCAAATAACAATTAGTTCTCATTAGCTGCGTCACAATTCAGAGGCTGCATCTTTCAAATGACTCGAACTTCAGAGGCTGCATCCTTTGAAGGACTTGAAGGTTGGACAGAGCCTTGTTAAATGGGACGGTCTAGCCTACGGAGGACTGTTCCTGTCGCCTAGTAAATGTGACAGCTGCTGTTGATGAGTGAGAGTAACGTGTGAAAGTTATACTGTCTGAAAACAAAACAGAGTTCACAAACTGTTTAAATATGTTCACCATGGTCCATTTCTGTATATAAACTATGTAATCGCATCTTGGTGAGATTTTTCAGCATTTGAACCATTTAAAGTTTTATTTTTATCATTAGATATGCAAGTAATTTGAAACCCAATAGTTTTGTTTAAAAGTGTAATTCGGTAGCCTGGATGCCAGCCGAATTTAGCCCCGCCCACAAAATGTTTTGCTCGGGCAATTCGGTCTGGACTCGCTCCATAGAGGAGTAATTATGCCCGAACAGAAACTGTTCGGACCAATGAAATTGTCAGGGCGGGCTTTAGACGATGATGGACAGATGATCAACAGTAACGTAATCATCCACGTCATGATCGAAGGCTCTTGGGTTGAATTTGCTCTTATCCTAAACGGAGAACTTGTTCGTATATGCATTCACCTACTCTCAGAAACGATGATCGTGTTGGTAAGTACTCTGTGTATCCTTAAATTATTTGATTACTGCCAAAGATCGTTTACACTCATCTTTTTCTTGTAACGTTACTTAATCCAGCGTGCGTGCAGACAGGGTTTCCAAGTGTTTTTGCAATGTCGCGCTACTCAAAACTATAGCCCAAAACAATAAATTTCCGGGGGGTTCTCCGGAAAAAAATGGCGTTTGGTTGGCAAAATATGTTATTTTGGCAAGGTTGCCTGCTAAAATTCGCATTCCTGGGTTTATATAATCACATAATTGGGGTCGCTTCAACCCGCGGACATGGAGAAAAACACGGAATTGGCAACACAGTGCAGTTGAGTTCTGTTGACATTTGACAACTAACGTTACGCGTCGCTCCGTTGCTCTGATTGGTTGTGGGTCTATCCAATTGAGGTCTTTCCTGGCTCGGTTGAAACACGCCCCATAATCAAAGCTCAATGGAGCGGTACCAGACTCATATTCTGACTAGAATTGAGTATGGCCACGCCAGGCTAGTAATTCGGCACTTTCTCTCAAAAAATCCCGTCGTCATGGCGTGCAATGAATTCTGGGGAGGCCTTGAAGGCTCCATCTGTTGTATCCTTCATTTCACAGGAAATGAGGACGCATTTGGAGGCCGCATTTGAAGGAGCTTTCGAATCGGTAAGCCCCACCCCCCTTAGTTACTGTTGCTAACTCGGACAAACAAACGGAGTTGCTAACAGTCTTACAATGACAGCTGTCAGTGTGAAAACTTTATCCCAAGATGTTTTTGGACACAGAATGTAGCGGACCCCCTCCGATTGATGACCAAACTTTACTGATGGTTTATGAAGTGTATTACATTGTTTTTCACTCAACAAAAAAAAAAATCACCATAAGAGTTGAACAAACAAAGCAGAAATGCACACTAACGTCTCTGTGGCGAACAGCGAGGCCGAGGGACCGTGAGGGCGGGACGAGGCGGAGCTCATCAGGGAGGATGAGCGCCAGCTGCGCGCCGCAGCGATCTCGGTGCTCGCGGAGGAGTGAGGGACTATAAAGGAGGAGCGACGACAGTGAGGGACGAGAGAGGACCAGGCCTGGACTTTATGTTGTATTTTATTTACGTTTTGTTATGTGTTGCTGCAGTCGACCGTGAGGGGCTGCAGCTTATTATTTTCATTTTGTGTTTGTGTGTAGGCGGCAGTCGACCGCGAGGGGCTGCCGCCGCCATTTTATTTTGTGTTTGTTTTTTATTAAATCTTTTGATTGTCCGCCGGTTCCCGCCTCCTTCTTCCCACACAAAGTTTTACTACAGTGGTGCCGAAACCCGGGAGGAAGGAGGGACACGCTGTCGAAGAGCCCTCGCAGCTGAGGGGGATCGCGGTGCCGCGGAGTTCGGGCAGCGCGGAGGAGAGAAGTCCGCGAGCGGCTGCCCGAAGCGGTGGTGCTGGAGCGGATGAAGGTCGGTGGGACGGAGAGCTCGCTGCCGTGCCCCTGGGTCGAGGTGGGGTGGCTGCCGTCCGCGAGGGGGCGAAGGAGTCCCCAGCGCTTGCCCGGAGCCGAAGCCTGCTGCCGTCCGCCATATTGGGGAGGAGCCGGAGCGCTGCCGTCCGCCAGGTTGGGGAGGAGCAGGGAGCGTGGAGTACCCCCCGGCCTGCGAAGGGCGTTGGGGGTATGTGGCGAACAGCGAGGCTGAGGGACCGTGAGGGCGGGACGAGGCGGCGCTCATCAGCGAGGATGAGCGCCAGCTGCGCGCCGCAGCGATCTCGGCCCTCGCGGAGGAGTGAGGGACTATAAAGGAGGAGCGACGACAGTGAGGGACGAGAGAGGACCAGGCCTGGACTTTATGTTGTATTTTATTTACGTTTTGTTATGTGTTGCTGCAGTCGACCGTGAGGGGCTGCAGCTTATTATTTTCATTTTGTGTTTGTGTGTAGGCGGCAGTCGACCGCGAGGGGCTGCCGCCGCCATTTTATTTTGTGTTTGTTTTTTATTAAATCTTTTGATTGTCCGCCGGTTCCCGCCTCCTTCTTCCCACACGAAGTTTTACTACAGTCTCATTCACAAACTCTCTCTCTCTCTGTTGCATTATCATTAACATACACAGCAAATTACACAAAAACACTCATAAAACTAACAGTAAACAAACATACACACCCCTTATGCCTTTTCGGGGATGCTAATAAACTGTAAACTTTGTATCTGAAAACAACTCCGATAAACGGCTAACTCTCCCTTTCACTGCCCGTAGTCTATAATACCCATCAAAATAGGAGTCCTCCTTAGTAAGACAGATAATGTAGACCTTAAACATATCTAAACTCACAGAAATATCAAAAATATATACAAAAACAAATTAGACGATAAATCACAATAAAGTCTTTGACAGAGAAGAACCACCTCTCGACGAGGAGCATTCAAGTGGGACTTAAATATATAAAAGATTTTAAACTAAATATGGTGGGAGATTAATTTTGGAAGCGAGGGTGTAGGTTTACAGATCACAATGCAAGCGGGAGAGAAGCCTCATTACGGTCGTCACGATCACAGATGACAACATCCAGGATCAACACTGTTCATGTAGTGCAGGGTAAAATTAAATGAATTTACATTTAACCAGTTTAATATGGAGAGGCACTGAAATGTAGACATTTGTTTATGTTTTTGACCTACAATGTTAACGGTACACGACGTGAGAACAGTTAGTTATATCGGTATGTATACGATATACTGTATATTGTATGTTGCAGGGACTCATTAACTTTAATCGTAACTTAATGAGAGTTTGACAACCATAAAATCCTCTCAGGATCCCTGGAATTAGTGTTACAGTACCTCAGACACATCGTTTGACCACTTTTGTAGCATAAACACCATCAAACCGATGAGAGCTTCGTATTTTCCAATGTTTCTCTATGGCGCTGAAACCTAAAGATGTCAGAGTTCCGGTCTCAGCGCGACTGATACTCAACTGCAATTGGCTCATCTGCATTCGAGGGGCGGGGCTTACCGATAGGTCAATTGGGACAGCCCTTCGAAGGATCCAGCCTCTAAATTGGGATGCAGCTATTGAATCAATGAGCAGAACAAGAGATCCAAAACATGCTGATTTATAAATGAATCATTCAGACCAGTTTTGTCAACGGGAAAAAAAGATTTATTTAAAAGATCCAGCAATTCATTCTCTCTGCTAAGGAAAACTAAGAACTGCAAAGATTTTTTAGTGAATATCAAATTCATTTTGGTTTGTTTGTCACACAAAACTATAGTATGGTTTCAGAAGACTTAGGGCCAGATTTACTAGCTTGCGCCAGTGCAAACCCTCTTTTGGCGTTAAAAAAAATACTGTCAGGATTTACTAAAGACACACAGTGAAAAATTTGCGTGGAAAAACCATGGACAGTTATTTTTGCGATTGACCTTACTGCATGTAGGAATTTCCCTTTGAAAAGAAACATTCATGGGAAGAGAGGATTTAAATGAATCATGCAAGGTGGAATTTACTGGTATTTGCGCCATTATTTACCGGCCAAAAAAGCATGTCATAAACCAGCGCTGCTCTTGGTAGATTGCATTGGACATTATGAAAATGATCCGGCTGTGTCTGTGTTCTTTATTTGCACATCGTCAGAACTTTTCACTCCCATCTGTGCTTTTTTGGAATTGCGCTCTCAGACTAATTTGCCCTGCACTGTAAACCTGAATAAGAAAAACTCAAAGAATTTGTTATCAGTTAAATAAATTTTTTTAAGTTTCACAAGTTCACACTTACAAATAAGTCGGATAGATTAAGTTGGTAAACATATTTGGCGTGCTGTCCGGGGAGAGGGCTCTGAGCTTGGTAATTGGCCCGAACGTAGAGTTAGATTTAACTAATTCAATAAATGCCACCTTGCTAATTGGTTACACACATAGAGAGTAAAAGAAATGGACACAGCGACCCCATAGGCTTCGACGGGGAAAATTGAAGTCAGGTAGAAGCACTCACTTCCTGATGGCTGAGCGTACTGCGCAGCCTCAGTCTGAGCTTGACGACGTAGATGTGACATGAGCAACCAGTCTGACAGTGGCAAGTCTTCTAGTAGTTGTGCAACGTAAAATCTTAATCACCGAATCTTGTAGAGACAGAGAGAGTGAGCAGGAGCAACTTTTGATGAATGAAGGAGGATTTGCGACATCTCTATCGGCATTTATGCCTCCACGTCCCCCCGATTGCCTCATAGACAGTAAAAGATTGCCTACGAGCTTCTCCTAGGGTCTATACGGTACAGCGCGACGGAGTCGCGTGGTTATGATGCAATCGTTAGCCTACTTTTGCATTTTATACATTATCGTGTTTGTTTAGAAATAAACAATGGACAAATGGAGTCTTTAAACGCCTCAGATGTAAAGATATTTGCTGTCAAAGTGAGGCCAAAATGAATGGGAGTCAATGGGATGCTAACAGCAGGTGATGGCTTGGTTAGCAATGGCTGCCCCTTTGGAAGGTACGCTTTGCGGGGGCTGGATTACCCCCTAATCTCAAACTACCCCCTTGGTTACCCCTTGGTTACACAATGCTTTGATAGCATTAGCATAGCATAGCATAGCACTTGCTGAATGAGGACAGCAATATAATACATTTAACATATATCTGTTCTCAAACTAAGCTCATGCTCCACTCGTCACCATGATGGTAACTTTACACTGTAAAAAAAATCAGGTCTCCAATTGAAAAGTTTCTAGTGACCGATCACATCTAAATTTTTTAGTTGGCCAAATTGAATTTCTGTGAATGAAATTGCATCAATTCACAGAAATTCAATTTGGCCAACTGAAAAATTTTGATGTGATCGGTCACTAGAAACTTTTCAATTGGAGACCTGATTTTTTTTTACAGTGTACAAAAAACAAACTAACATAACAAAACATTAACTAAACATAGTAAATCTCCCATTAATCTTGCACAAAAACATTAAATAATAAATTATTAATTTTAATATTTACTCTCCCTTTTGAGAGTGCTGGGAATGAAAAATCCCAGCCCATTTTTAAGTTAAATTTGAGTTGGTCTCATTAAGGTTATAAAACTTGTGAATGAAATAACTCAGATTACTTAAATCATAATGTGTCATTTTTTTGTGAATTCAAAAGAAAAAGAAAGTTCTAAATACTCATAAAAGTTCATTTGATTCAACGAATTTGTTTAATTTGAGTTGGCTCTACTCAAACCAATGAATTATTTTGAGCGTTAGGGTGTACATTGTGTTTAGTAAATCTGGCCCTTACAATAAAATACACATGTTGCATGGACTGCTTTTATGGTGCTTTTTGGAACTTGACAGCTCCAGTCCTCATTTATGTTCATTCATATTGAAACAGCTCACCGGAATATTATTCAGAAAAATGTCCTTTTATGTTCCAGGGTAAAGAGTAAATGACAAGTGAATTTGCATTTTCATTTCCTTTAACATTAACCACCCAGGTTCGCAGGTGAAATTTCATCTGGCCTGACATCAATGGTCCCCTCTATCTCGGAACACAGGGAGAGTTCTGGAATAAGAACATTTTCTCTTTGAACTTCCATTGAAGTTCTAATAGAACTTACGGGCTTAGCTGAATTCTAATGGATTGTGTTATCATCAGAGTGCTCTGTGATGTGAAGCAACTGTTCGTGTGTGTGTGTCTGCTCATTAAAGTGAGCAGACAGCCAGAGACAGGCTGGCTAGGGAGGAACAGAGAGCCGGTATAGTCCCCTGAGTCTACCCAACATGCCTCCCTCAGCACTTTTCACTGTGCTGCACAATGGAGAAGCCAGAGGGGATTCAACCCAGTGAGTCTCGAACACAGTCCAAATGTGCTCGCAACTTTCCTCGTTACGTCCCACAAGACATTTGCATAGCTCAACGCGATAATGTGACTTCAGCAGTGCGTTGGCCTTGGTTGTTGTCAAAAACACGAATTCTCAGTTGCCAATCTGTGATACGTCTCATCATCTTCCGTGATGAGCGAATAATCCATCCCAGGCGACTCTATCCGAGCTGCTCCAAAGAATGAGAAATGGCACATGGTGCGGATTTATGTTTTTATCTGTGAATGACTGACTGCACCCTTGTACAATATTTAACAGCGTCGCTGCATATTCAAATCTAATTAAACATTATCAGATGGAATTAACATGCTCTCATCAATTTGTAATTGTGCAAATGAATTCTAAACACATTCTTCCCCTTTGAGCCTCATAATTCTAGGCTTTCTTCTCGGAATCATCCCGGAGCGGCCACCCAGCTGCGTGTTTGTAAGTTTGTTTAAAATTTCTGCTGCGAAAATGGCTTTAAAGTGAAAGTGTCTTTAAGAAAAAATGAATGTGCCACTCACGAGAAATCGTGTAGCTTGGGCATGTAATTTCCTGCTGGAGCCACAGAGAAGTGTGTAACTCATCTCCTTCCGACATCTTTTAATGCCTTTCTCAGATGTTAATGAGTTTCGGTACTTTCTGCCAATATTGAAAAATACCACCCACGTCTCAAATACATCAGGCCCCTTCCTGCGCACCCGCATGAAAAAATCTCTACACTTCAACCGGTTATGTAATGCAGAGTGACAGCTCGTCATTTTTGCAGACCTGGGTTCCTGTCAGACAGCCAATGTAGCGATAAAAACCCGCAGACGAGCGGGGAGATGTATCTGTACACAGCTTCAAACTTCGCAATTCCATTTCACCGCTCATAACTTCTTATATGGTTCATTGACGACGCTGTGACTGTTAATTGTATAGTCTAAACTTACTGTAGATAGAACATTTCTCTTGTGTTTTATTAATTGCGAGCGCTGATGGAGTGTGAGTCTGGTGTTTCAGTGCATGAATGAGTGATGAACTAATCCAAAATGACACTTCAAAATGCTGCTGCAAAAACAGAGAGTAAATTGGACACCTGTGAAACACTACACAGCCATTCATCAAGATGTCTCGCAGGGTTAATGAGAGAGGGCAGGAAGGAACAAAATAAATAAATAAACCTTTTATTTATGTCCTTGTTACATCTCTTCAAAGATTCACCCAATGTGCCTCGTGTGGCAGACGACCTATTCGCAGGTGCTGTATGTCAAGATGACAGGAGAGAGTTTCAGTCTGTCAGATCTGTTACACAAAAGCATTACAAAGTCGGATGGGCTTCAATATTTCCCTAAAGACTTTCTTAAATAAGCCCAAAACCTATGGAGCGCCATGTGTAACCTGGACTGACATGAATTGTAGTGTTTATTGACAAAATGCCATTTTATTGCAGTTCGTACACAGAAAAACAAAAGCCAGTTGTCAACGGAAATGTAAAGTCAGCACTATGATCTCCAAAGAATGTGTATTTTGTGAAAGAAATAATTCATTTAAATTATAACTGCATTTTGTTATGAAATTATGCATTTTGCACAATACCGTTACAAAGTTTGGGATCAGTAGGACTTTTTAAAAGAAATTAATACTTTTATATTCATCAAGGATGCAATAAATTGATCAAAAGTGACATTGTTAAACAAAAGATGCTGTTCTTTTGAACTTCATCAAAGAATCCTGAAAAAAATGTCATGGTTTCCACAAAATAATTAAGCAGCACAACTGTTTTCAACATTGATAATAGGAAGAAATGTTTCTTAAAAAGCAAATTATCATATTAGAATAATTTCTGAAGGACCATGTGACACTGAGGACTTTGCATGTAATTTAAAATTGTATTTGCACAGGAATAAATTACTTTTGAAAATAAGTTGTTAAAATTGTAATAATATGATTAAATAAATGCAGCCTTGGTTAGTAGAATTTTTTTAAGAAACAAAATCCCAATGCTTTTGAATGGTAATGTATGTTTTATAATGTTTCCTGTTGTGCACTTATAATGTTAGTAGGATTTTTGCATACATTTCTTTTTTTTCATATTTTAGAAATAAAAGGCATTTTAGCCCTCTGATTTGAATGCACTGTTTTAAGGGGCGTGTCTGCTGTGACCCCTTACTGTGATTGGCTAACATCTTTGTATATGAAATAGCTTTTAGTATTAGTGTTATTCGTGGAACTCTCTCAGAATTTTTTTTACATATTTTTAATATAAGGTGCACTAATCATGAAAATTGTTGATTATAGCATTATATTTAGATCGTGGCATGTAAGGTTGCAGTGATGAGCATTGTAGCTGCATGAATGCAGTGATCTTGTCATTGTAACTTGATTTCTGCACAATAACGAATGCTTTAATCAAACCAACAGTGCAAACACAATGTAAATATGCGAGTCCAGAACTCAGTCACAGATAAACCCACGCTGTTTGATTGACAGCTCCAGCAATTGCAAAGGCAGCGTTCTTTGATCGCTTTCTATATGTATTTTAATCACAGTTTATTTTCATCCTACTAAGAGAAACATGTGAAGTTGAACATCTGACTGTACATGAATCATTGCATATCAGAAATCACTGGTCACAGATCAGGCATTATAATGAACATGATTACTTACATGTTTTGACATTACTGTCGAGTCGATATCGTAAAAGTCTGTTTGCAAAGCCTGCGCCGAAATTGTGACTGATTTCACAAAAGATCCACAGTGAAATGTACCGAATACAAATAAATAATGCTCAGCTGAGACATTCGCATTGTTGAAAATAAATAACCACATTCCTAGCATTGGATCCTTTGGAAGGTAATGTTATTTGTTGTCCATCCTGTATTGCTCTTCTCTCCTTGTCATCTCACTAACATGCCAGTGGGCGGGGCCAAAGTTGCAACGATGAAGTAGGCATTGATTTTCTTCTGTAGAGGCGGCCTTTTACCTAGTCACATTCCACAATGAGTCGTTGCAATAAAAAATGTTTTTGGACTATCAAGGAAGTTTTCAGTTCTGATGACCTTATATGTGAAAAGCTCAAGGAAATTTTGATTTCTCAGTTCATGAGCCCTTTAAGTTGATCAGTTAAAACAATACGGTTCATGGCCCCTTTAAAGGTGAGGTGTGCTTTTGGATGTTAAAATGCTTTGTCCTGGATACCTGTGTGAAAACAGTCACTATTTTTGTAATTAACTTTGCTGATGCTTGTGCCAAAAAATGAGTCATTTCACCTTTAAGAGCCAAGATTGAGTAGTTCGCCCTTAATCCAAGGACCTCATTAAAGGGTTTCATTGCTCTGACATGATTAGATGCTGTTGGCTGGCATCTCACAACTGTAGATGCTTTGCAATCCATCAAGTTATTTTTCTGCACTCCTAACGTCACAGTACACAAATATCAACTCGCAGGGAAAGATAAAGAGAGGAAGAAAAACAAAGAAAACGGATGTTTTGACATGGCATCTTGGGATATTGGCCCTTAGCTTCAGCTTTCACTGAAAAGGGCGTCTGTTTCTTTTCAGGTGTTTATAAGGTGTTAACTCAAATGAGAACAAGCTGTTGTGGTGAAAGCGAATCTACCCTCTCCCTTCTGTTGTCAGTGTTTGAGGTTATTTGATCTCTCTGTTCCGTGAATGCTACCAAGACGCCTTTAGCGAAGATGCTATCATGCTTGATTTTAAATTACCCTTCTGGACGGCCGTATCTTTAGATGGGATGTGGAGGGAACGGATTTTACTTTCTTGGAAAGCCCTCACAGCACTCTCCGTTCCGAGATTATGGACGACATGGTGCCAGAGCACTTTGTGCATGAATCTTCAAAAGTTGGGCAGAGCTCCATGTCAACTGAAAGATCTGAGCTAGTTTTTGGTGCAGAATGAAAAGTTGCCAGAGCATCTCAGGCGCTTCTTTCATATCTGAACTTATTCAAGCATTCAATGAATTCATCACCGCTTTGGCAGCAAGTCTAGTGCCAGACAGAAGGAATTACCACAGCTGTCCAAAGTATCCGTATCCTGTGAAACCTCCCAGCTTCCAGATGATGCATTAGTGATTCTCTTTGCAACACGCTCTTTCTTGCATGCGAAATGAGTGGCTTGGTGATTTCAGCATCGGCCAAAGAGTTGTGTGAATAAGCAAAGCTTAATTAGGCCTCTACATGCTGTGCCAGATACACGCTGTTTACCTAAACCCAATGACTAAAACAAGTTGTCATCAGCATTCATTCCATTTGAAAGTGTGTCTCTGCATCAGTATGACGCCAAAAATCTGCAGAAACCCTTCAACGGTAACATACTTAGCTTCCTTATATCCTGCAGTGGTACGCAGTCCTTGATCTTCTTGTTTTTCTCCATTTCCATCTAATTCTGCAGCGCTGAGCATTTTTTCCCCCGACCATATATTCAAGCTGCCTAGTGCTACTTTCTTGTTTTCATTTAATTGCTCTAGATTAGCTTATAGCTACGCTTGCAATAGCTCTGCTATCATCTTCCTGCTGTGCGCTAGTGCAAGTCAATTCCAGGCCTGTCATCCAGAACTGAGCGTGTTGGCTCTCTCCCTGAACTGTTGCTGAACCTGGCAGCGTTTCTCTTTCGGCTGCAGGTAAATAGAGTTAGACGACAGACACGGCTAGCCTATCCACATCACTCCTGGGAGTCAGACTGCTATGGAAATGCCCTAGTCACTCTAGATTTATTTAGCTGTTGGGACAAAGTTAAGCCTAGAAGTAAAAAATACAGTAAGATCATCTGCGCCCATGTTAAATGATGCATTTGATGAAATTATGCATTTATGATTAATCTAGCCATATGGGATTTTTTGGTAGATGCCAATAGATGATAATTAATGGATTTTAATGTTATGGTCGAAAAACAAAAAACAATATGAGGTTCATATTATACATTGAAATAGATTTTTTTTAAAATAAATAAATAAGCCTTTATATCGTCAAGAATCTGGAGTTTAGAACCTTATGTTTTTTTCATAATATTTACATTAATTGATTTTGCCGATGATTTTGTTTCCAAAGCGACTACAAATGAGTAATACAGCAAGCGATTCATCGTGAAGAGGCAAATAAACACAAGAAGTGCACATAAAGTTTCAGACATTGCTTAGAGTAGCATGAACTAGATTAGCGAGCGATTAAGGAAAGTGAAAGCATAGATCGAGGTTAAGTGCTCACAGAAGAGTTGAGTTGTCAGCTGTCAGACTGTTACACAATTACAAATCTACTTGACATCTCTTTGTATAAGAAACATTTATGTGTCAAAAGTAACTGATATTAATCTGCTTTACCTCACATAAGAGCACATCATTACAAAAATACTATTACAAAAATGTTTTTACATTTATAATGTTATTACGCCCTTACTACAATGTTACAAATGATCCAAGTGGGGATTTTCACAGCAATGCCATAAAATAACCATTTTTGGTTCCCCAAAGAACCTTTCAGTAGAAATATCTGAAAAGTGTGAAGAAAATTTTAATCATCCAAAGAACCTTTTTCAACTGTAAAGAACTGAGAACGCTACAAAAAACACTATGAAGTACATCCCCAAATCAGAAAAAGTTGGGACAGTATGGAAAACGCAAAAAAAAAAAAAAAAAAAGAAGTGATTTCTAAATTTACTTTGACTTGTATTTCATTGCAGACAATATGAACACAAAATATTTCATGTTTTGTCTGGTCAACTTCATGTCATTTGTAAATATGCATTCTTTCCTGTAATTCAGACCTGCAACACATTTAAAAAAAAGTTGGGACAGTAAAGCATTTACCACTTTGTAATGTTGCCATTCCTTTTCACAACACTTAAAAGACGTTTAGGGACTGAAGACACCAAGTGATGAAGTGTTTCAGGTGTAATTTTGTCCCATTCTTCCTACAAACAAGTCTTAAGGTGGGCAACAGTACGGGGTCTTCGTTGTCGCAATTTGCGCTTCAAAATGCGCCACACATTCTCTATTGGAGACAGGTCGGGACTGCAGGCAGGCCAGTCAAGTACCCGTACCCTCTTCCTCCGCAGCCAGGACTTTGTAATGTGTGCAGAATGTGGTTTTTTATTGTCTTGTTGAAATATGCATGGACGTCCCTGGAAAAGATGTCTTCTTGAAGGCAGCATATTATGCTCCAAAATCTCTATGTACTTTTCAGCATTAATGGTGCCTTCACAGAAGTGCTAGTTACCTTTGCCAAGGGCACTGACACAACCCCATACCATGACAGACCCTGGCTTTTGGACTTGTTGCTGGTAACAGTCTGGATGATCCTTTTCTTCTTTGGTCCGGAGCACACGCAGAGCCGGATTAAATAAATGGACTACACTAGGCAGGCTGCATTTTTTGGGCCCCCCTCCATCGATGTTATTTATGAATTGAAATCTGAAACTTACCAAAGTTACTAATAAAAGTGAATTCACATTTTACATAGCCTAGTCTTTGGTTACAAATTGTTGTATATTAAACAGTCCATCAGACTATTTTTTGATATTCATTATTTATACGTCATTACATGGCTCTATTAAATGCTATTAAATTATCCTCATCCATTGGGAGTGTCATTGTTAAGGCAGTAGTACCAGTAAATAAACAATAGGTATCAGTAAACTATGTAAACAGAGCAAATAAGTTTATCTTATTTGCTCTGTTTACATTTAATCAACACATTTAATTAAGATTTTCTGCAAAATGCAATAGCTTACAACATTTATAAATGTTGTAATTAAGAACAAGAAGGCAAACATGACCCCTTCACATTCATCAAGACCATTTAGAAACTGTCTAACAATAAATAATAATAAATATAAGGATGGAGGATTTAAACTATGGAAAACTAAAGGTATTCAGACTATTAAAGACTTGTATATGGATGGTATACTTCTTACATTTCAAGAATTGTGTGATAAACAGATTCCCTCAAAACATTAAAAAAAAATATATATTCACAGCTTAAAAGTTTTATGTCTTCCAGGTCTACAGATATTATGTACATTCCCAAACTGTCATTAATTAAGGAAATAATTGAAAAAAGAGGTGAAAAGGGCCAATTGTCAAAATATTATAATTTAATAATGTCTAACTATAAAGAGTCTGCTGTAGACAAATTAAACGCATGGAGGAAAGCCATTCAAGAATAAATAGAGGAATTTGAATGGACTGAAGCATGTTTAAAAGCGCAAAAACAAATCATAAACACGCGGCTTAAATTATTACAGTATAAATGGTTGACAAGGGTTTATATAACACCTGAAAAACTCAATCATATGTCTAGCAATATTCCTGATATATGTACAAAATGCCAAAATTATAAAGGAACTCTAATTCACTGTCTATGGGAATGTTCTGATATACAGAAGTTCTGGAAGGATGTCATAAACTGTTTGTCAGAACGGTTTAATCTTAAAATACCACATTGTGCCAAACTTTGTGTACTGGGAATATATCCTACAGGTTTCTCACAAACAAAGAAACACACTAGACTATTGGACTTTGGATTGTTACATGCCAGAAGAGCCATTGCTGAACTGGAAGAGCATGGAAGCACCTTCTATAAAACAATGGATAAAAGAACTTTCAGAGTGCATTGGACTGGAAAGGCTGACTTATATCTCCAAGAGTAAAATAAAGGACTTTGTACAATAATTGTTTAAAATAATTGTCCCATAATAATTATTATGGGAGCCATACATGATTATCATATGTAAAGTAGGGCCATGCCATTATTCTTTTAATGATTTATTTCTTTTTTTACATTTGTTTTTATCTTTTATTATCATTTTGAATTAGATTTTCTTGTAACTTAATGCTGCGTTCCGCGCGAAACGCGCCTTCTGCGCCGCGGGACCTCCAGACGCGCGTAAACGCACCTTTCCATTGACTTAACATTGAAATCACTCGCGCCAGACGCTCTATTCGCGTTTGGTGTGAACGCAGCATAAAACTTGACACGGAAATGTTGTTTTACTTATTTTCCGCCGCATCTTCCACCGCGTCTTCGGGCCGTGTCTCCGGGCATGGCTCGGCCTTTGGCTCTGCTGATTCGAGCAGGTTCACAGCTGCGCGACAGAAACTTCTATAAAGCCCCCCGCTGTCTCTTCTTTTGTTCCTCTTCATTTTTTTCTTTTTACGTTTTGCCGCACCGAAAGCATCTTGAATGTTAGCCTACTCAAAACACCTGCCTGCTAGCTTTGTTGTCCCGCTCTGACCTGATTATAATAAATACAGTCATGGGCTGGCGTTAATGTGACGTAATGTAACAGTCTATGGTTAAGATAAACATTGTCACTATTTTTAGTTAATTAATAAATATTGAAAGAAATTGTAGATAGGACATTTGTACATTTTAATTTTAATTTTTTTTTGTCCCTCTGTCTCGGCCCCATCCCGCCAATCGGGCCCTAGGCACGTGCCTAGTTTGCCTTTGCGTTAATCCGGCTCTGAGCACACGGCGTCCATTCCTCCCAAAAAATACCTCAAATACTGATTCATCTGACCACAGTACACGTTTCCACTGTGTGATGGTCCATCCCAGATGCCTCCGAGCCCAGAGAAGTCGACGGCGCTTCTGGACACTGTTAACATAGGGCTTCCTTTTGGCACAGTACAGTTTTAACTGGCATTTGTGGATGTAACTACGTATTGTGGTACTTGACAAAGGTTTGCCAAAGTAGTCCTGAGCCCATGTGGTGATATCGCTTATAGATGAATGACGATTCTTGATGTAGTGCCGCCTGAGGGATCGGAGATCGCGGTTGTTCAGCTTAGGTTTGCACCCTTGTCCTTTACGCACTGAAATTCCTCCAGATTCCTTGAATCTTTTAATTATGTTATGCACTGTTGATTGTGAAATATCCAAATCTCTTCCTATCTTTCTTTGAGGAACATTGTTTTTAAACATTTCAATCATTTTCTCACGTATTTGTTGGCAAACTGGCGATCCTCGGCCCATCTTTGCTCCTAAAGGATTAAACCTTTCTTGGATGCTGCTTCTGTACCAAATCATAATTGCAATCACCTTTTGACATCACCTGTTTCAAATCACATAATTATTTAACCATTTTATCTTGTTACTAGCCCTAAATTGCTCCTGTCCCAACTTTTTTTGAAATGTGTTGCAGGTCTGAATGACAGGAAAGGATGCATATTTACAAATGACATGAAGTTGACCAGACAAAACATGAAACATTTTCTGTTCATATTGTCTGCAATTAAATACAAGTCAAAGTAAATTTAGAAATCACTTCTTTTTTTTTTTTTTTTGCGTTTTCCATACTGTCCCAACTTTTTCTGATTTGGGGTTGTACAATGAAAAGGTTCCATGGAAGTTAAAGGTTCTTTATGGAACCATTGATGCCAATGTTGTCTTGGTTCTGTTATGTTTGGACTTTTAGTTTGTTTATCTTCAGTCACATGTTTCCTTTTGTTCTAGTTTCCCGCCACTCTTTACTCTTTAGTCACTGCGGTTACTGATTTTGATTATTCATTCTGTTCAGCAAGGCCATAACCATGCTTTCATCGTCGCGGGTGATTTTAACAAAGCAAACCTAAAGAAAGTATTGCCAAACTTTCACCAGCATGTCTCCTGTCCCACACGAGGAGCAAACACACTGGATCATTGCTACTCTCCGTTTAAGAACGCCTACAAAGCTCGTTCACAGCCAGCTTTTGGCAAATCGGACCATGCCGCCATTTTCCTCACACCGGAATATAAACAAAGGCTCGTTCAAGAGCCCCCGGTGAGGAGGGAAGTCAAACGCTGGTCATCCCATTCAGAGATCACGCTACAGGCAGCTCTTGATGACGTCGACTGGGACATGTTCCGCGCGAGTTCTGAAGACGTCAGCGAGTTCACAGAAGTGGCGCTCTGCTTTATTAACACACTGACAGAGCAAGCCACACAAACAATATCTATAACGTCCTTCCCTAATCAGAAACCGTGGGTGGACAGTTCAATTCGCACTGCAGTAAACTCGCGCACCACCGCTTACAATGCCGGTCTCCTAACGGGGGATATGAGGGAGTACAAAGCTTCATGTTACGCCCTCCGGCGCGCCGTTAAAGCCGCAAAACTCCGCTATAAAGACAGAGTGGAATCTCATTTCCAACTCAACGACTCCCGGCGGATGTGGCAGGGACTGAGAACCATCTGTGCTTTTGGAAGTAAATCCTCTGCAGAGGTGAGAGCTGATCCGTTGCTGGTGAACGAGTTAAACTCTTTCTACGCTCGCTTTGATGGTAATCGCGGCAGCGCGACTCCGGCGAGTGACGCGTCAGAGAGAGTCCCTCAGAGCAGCAACGGTCACGTGATCTCTGTCTCGGAGGACGAGGTTCGGAGGGCACTCAAACGTGTGGATGTCAGGAAAGCTGCTGGGCCGGATGGTATTTCAGGTCGTGTTCTGCGGTCCTGTGCTGATCAGCTCGCAGGGCTCTTTACATCCATATTTAACGAGTCCCTTGCTACATCTGTTGTCCCCACCTCCTTCAAACGATCCTCCATCATCCCTGTACCTAAGATCAGTAAACCCTCTTGCCTAAATGACTATCGTCCAGTGGCTCTCACATCTTTAGTCATGAAGGTCTTTGAGAGACTCATTAAAAACAACATTTGCTCCTCCATTCCTGACACTTTGGACCCTCTTCAGTTTGCCTATCGTCCCAATAGATCGACTGAAGATGCCATTTCTCACGTCCTTCACTCCTGCCTCACTCACATCGACAGCAAAAGTGGGAACTATGTCAGGCTGCTATTTATTGACTATAGCTCAGCCTTTAACACCATAGTTCCCATTAAACTAACACACAAACTCCTGGATCTAGGCCTGAATTCTTCTCTCTGCCTCTGGATTGAAGATTTCCTCACTGGCAGACCCCAGGCGGTGAGAGTAGGCCAGTTCACCTCCACCTCCATCACCCTGAGTGTTGGAGCTCCACAGGGCTGTGTGCTGAGTCCCCTGCTCTACTCTCTCTACACCCATGACTGTTTGTCCACACACAGCTCCACCTCGATCATCAAGTTTGCTGATGATACTGTTGTCCTGGGTCTCATCTCCAACAACAATGAGACGGCATACTTGGACGAAGTGGAGCAACTGACATCATGGTGCCAGGACAACTGTCTCTCTCTGAATGTTAACAAGACCAAAGAACTGATTGTGGACTTCAGGAAGAGACAGCATCGGTCATACTCCCCTCTCATGATCAGCGGGACACCGGTAGAGAGAGTGAGCAGCTTCAAATACCTGGGTGTGAACATCTCCGAGGATCTGACCTGGACTACACACATCCAGACACAGGTGAAAAAAGCCAGGCAAAGACTGTACCACCTGCGCCAGCTGAGGAAATTCAGGGTTTCACCAGCCATCCTGAAAACTTTCTATCGAGGGGCGATAGAAAGTGTCCTGACTCAGTGCATCACAGCGTGGTACGGGAACAGCACCAGTCACGACTGCAAAGCCCTGCAAAGAGTGGTGCGCTTATCCGAGCGCATCTCAGGCTCAGCTCTCCCGTCTCTGCAGGACATCTACACCAAACGCTGCAGAGGTAGAGCTACTAAAATCATCAGAGACATTAATCACCCTGCAAACTCTCACTTCACCCTGCTGCCATCTGGTAAGCGCTTCCGTAGCCTGATGGCAAAGACTGAAAGACTCAGGAGGAGTTTCTTCCCCCAGGCCATCAGACTCCTGAACTCAGTCACGTGACTTCACTTCACCCCGCACACGCATAAACATACAGTTTAAACATTAACATCCACATACTGCAATTGCACTGCACTTTACTTTCCTATTGTTACTGCGTAAAAACCTGTAATAAACCTTGCACATTATACTTCTTTATATATACATATATATATATTTTATGTTAACCACTTATTTTTAAGTCTACAGTTTATCTCACTTATCATATCCACATATTTTTTATATTTTTATTTTATCTTATTTCCTATTTTTATCTTTTACTTGATTTATTTATAATTCTACTTATGTTAATACTTTTTATTCTAATTTTATTCTATTTCTATTTTAATTTCTTGTAACTGTTATTTGCACTGTCCATGGAGCGGACCTGTTTACATTTCACTGCCAGTTGTATATTGTGTATATAACTGTGTATGTGACAAATAAAACTCTTGAATCTTGAATCTTGAATCTTGAATGTCTTGAACATTGGGGGGACCAAGGTTTTTTTTTTTTTTTTTTTTTTGCGGGGTGTTGGTCTTTTAGATTAAAATAAAATTGAATAATTAAATGATTAAAATGGATTGAAAGGAAATAAAGAAGAAATAAGAATGAAAAAGTGGTTCCAGGTCTAATTATAGTCTATATAGTTGTGAAGTAATCCAATTAAACTAATATTTGTAAAAATATGCTCATATTCACTCTATTTTGTATGTATGTTACTGTGGGTCGTTAATCATATCCATCCTAAACCAGTTGTCAAATATTAAATGTTTAGCTACTTGTATCTAGCCACGCACGCACGCACACTTTCACTGTAAAAACTAAAAGCGTGTAGTTTTAATTCACATTAAGCCCGCCTTCTTTGATCTGATTGGCCATCATTTTGACATTGACGAGCACTGTTATACTGCTGAGGCAGAACAGAAAGATAACAATCTAACTTTTTGAAATGTTTGCCATCCTAACAACAAACAGAGCAGTGCATAATGGAGAGCAGTATTAATTCAAATATTTTTCAAATTATTCCATAATTTCAGTCAAATGCAGACAATTTTCTCTGTGTATAAAATGTGCAATAGCCTCTTGAAATGATTACTTGTGTATGTAAATATGCACTACATTAACGACAAGACTAAACGATCTAGCTGTTTTGGGGTAAAAACTAATAAATCATATACCTGCCACAGCAGTCAAGTTTATGGCACGCCCATCTCAGGAATTTGGGTATCAAAATTATTTCCAAACTTCAGTGGTAAACACGACATCAGAGGGTGTTCAAGTGCAATTTTTACCCCAGTATTTACGATAATTGACCTATCGGTAAGCCCCTCCCCTCGAACGCAGATGAGCCAATAGCAGTTGAGTATCAGTTGCGCTGGGACCGGAACTCGGATATCTTCAGCACCATAGAGATGCATTGGAAAAATCCGAAGCTCTCATCAGTTTGATGGTGTTTATGCTACAAAAAGGTACTGAGGTACTGTAACACTGGTTCCAGGGATCCTGAGAGGATTTTCTGTTTGTCATACTCTCGTTAAGTTACGATTAAAGTCCCTGCTAACATACAAACCGAAATAACTAACTGTTCTCACGTCATGTAACACTGTAGGTCAAAAACACGAAGGTCTACATTTCAGTGTCTCTCCATATTAAACTGGTTATATGTAAATTAATTTCATTTTTAGATATGTTTAAGGTCTACATTATCTGTCCTACTAAGGAGGACTCCTATTTTGATGGGTATTATTGTCTCCGGGTAACGAAAGGAAGAGCTCGCACGCAGTTTATCGGAGTTGTTTTGCAGATACAAAGTTTACCAGTTATTAACTGCACCCTCGAAAAGGCATACGGTCTGTGTATATGTTTGTTTACTGTTAGTTGTTTGAGTGTTTTTGTGTAATTTGCTGTGTATGTTAATGGTAATGCAACGGAGAGAGATAGTTTGTGAATGAGACGTTAAAGGGTTAGTTCACCCAAAAATGAAAATTCTGTCATTAATTACTCACCCTCATGTCGTTCGACACCCGTAAGACCTCCGTTCATATTCGGAACACAAATGAAGATATTTTTGTTGAAAGCTGATGGCTGACAAAGGCTTCAGATAGGCCTCCATTGGCATTCAGTACATTTACACTCCCAAGACGCATAAAAGGCACTTAAAACGTCTTTACAAAGTCCATCTCACCACAGTGACTCTACAATAATTTTACGATGCGACGACAATAGTTTTTGTGCAAAAAAAAAATCAAAATAACACCTTTATCCAACTTGTTATTGTCTTCCGTGTGTGCCTCCACGACGCATGCGCGAGAATATGACGCAGATCCGGCGTTCGGACACATGACCCAGAAGCGATTTGTTTACAAGCAGAGGAAGACGCGCGTATCTAAGCTGTTGGATTCTACATTGATCGTGCTTTAGGTCTTGGCGTAGTTCTCAAAATGGGCTTAAGTGTGCATTTCATGGATTCCCGAACGCTGGCGCTACGTCATATTCTCGCGCATGCGTCGTGGAGGCACACACGGAAGACAATAACAAGTTGGATAAAGGTGTTATTTTGATTTTTTTTTGCGCACAAAAACTATTGTCGTCGCATCGTAAAATTATTGTAGAGCCACTGTGGTGAGATGGACTTTGTAACGACGTTTTAAGTGCCTTTTATGGGTCTTGGGAGTATAAATGTACTGAATGCCAATGGAGGCCTATCTGAAGCCTTTCTCAGCCATCAGCTTTCAACTAAAAGATCTTCATTTGTGTTCCGAATATGAACGGAGGTCTTACGGGTGTCGAACGACATGAGGGTGAGTAATTAATGACAGAATTTTCATTTTTGGGTGAACTAACCCTTTAATGCGCACTTCTTATGCTTTGTTTGTTCAGTTCTTATGATGATTTTTTGGAGTGAATAACGATGCAATAAACTTGATAAACCATCAGTTAAGTTTGGCCATCATTCGGACGGGATATTCGCTACAATCTGTGTCCAAAAACATCTTGGGATAAGGTTTTCACACTGACAGCTGTACATTGTAAGATATAGCATCTCCGTTTGTTTGTCCGAGTTAGCAACAGTAACTAAGGGGGGCGGGGCTTACCGATAGGTCAATTCCGAGAGCACGTGAAGGCTTTGATAATTCACACTGCGTGACTATCACTCGCGTGAACGAGCACCGATTTACCTATGATCGGCGAGTCAAAATCGGGGCTAAAACCGTGTGAACTCTGCATAAGATGGTTTTCATGGACAAAGGAAAGGTACTCCTCTCAGAAAACGTGTAAATAAAGATACTTTTAGATGGTTAATTGCTATTTGGAGCATTGGGATCACTAGATGAGGGCTCAATGAATACCTTTTTTTGAAAACCTCAAAATTGAAAATTTTCACTTGTTTTGTCTGTAGGTCGATATTATCCTGTGTGCATTTCCACTCACTTTGCCAGCACGGTCACATATACAGTCTGTTGTTGGTTGACATTGAAACTGCTCTGAAATAACATATTAAGTGTTTAGGGCCATTTTTTTGGTGGTGGTGGGGGGGTTATAAACGCATTGACAAGGACCCCTCAGGGCCCCCAGAAGTCTTGGACCGGCACTGGGCCTGAGGCTGTAAAAGTGGCTAAATTAAATTATATGTTTTTCATTTTTCCTCTCTAAAGTACAGAGAGATCTTTACTGTAGTGTGCATCACTAGCTTATTTGTGATTAAAGATATTTAGTGCATTACTATTGCCCAAATGTCAACAATATACAGTATTGTGCATCGCAAGGTTCTTCATTGATTCACAGATCTGAGGACTGCCTTCGCTTATGTACATGATTCACCTAAAGAGTACATCTAACCTTGTTTGTTGAAGTTGTGTGGTCATTTACCGTATTTTCACTATCATGACTGTGCATGCTTTCAGTTTGGGCTTCATTTAGAGCATATGAGCAGTAGTAATATATCTATAGCTGTAGCTTAGGGGATTGGACCTCTGGACCCCATCCTAATGAGTATACACCTTACCTCTTTGTCCTGGCCTAGTTTCCACATTTGTCTGCTTCCCGTGCTATATTCCAAGCTGTGCTTGTTCCACATGACTAATACAACCTTGCTGAAGCAGGAACTGTGAATAGAGACAAAGTCGACTCGCACTCAAAAAGTGATTCTGCATTTCAGTAGAGTGCTGAAAGGGGTTTTTTACTCTTCTCCTCAAGGTTCAGCGTGTATCAATAAGACTCATCCTTGCCTTGTATCTTGATCTGAATTGAGAATAACCCCTGGTAATCCTTCCATCAAGGGCAAAACCTTCACATAAATAAAACTAGGCAAGGTTTGCACGTACATCCTCTGATGTGATGCAGTGATGCAAGCAACAGGGTTCTTTCACTATGTATTGATTAATGATATTTATTTAATTGTGGTCAGAGGAACAACTTCATGGACATAGCAGCAATGTTTGCTACTGGTTTACTATGTGTGATCAACATAAATAGTCACGATGCACAAATACAAATCAAAGCCTTCTTCTCATATCAAATTAACCTTTATAGGTGCTACACATGCCATGGCAACTGCATATTTCACCATGTAACTTGCCATTGATGGAGATTGTTTTTATTTTAATATGAAGGGTTTGACAGTATTTTCCTGTGGTCTCCTGGGTCCTGCTGTGAACTGGTGTCCATTATCCATTCGATTCGCCTCCCAGAGTAAATCCTCATCCAAACAGATTCTAAATGATATCTATGCTACCTCCATTCCCGGCGCCTGCACTCAAGGCTTTTATTCGTGAATCTGAGGGGCCTCTGGGGCAGGAGGCTTTTATTTAAGTAGCCTGTGCCACTCAGAAATATAATGAAGATTTCCATTATGATTACACTAGAGGAAGTACTGCCCATAATTGAGTGTCACAACTGCAGTTGTACACGTTTAGTTTGAGAGGCACAAAAGGCTCCGTCTTAAGCCAGTCCAAATGTTCTAGAAAGACCCCTGCTCATTCAGATCTGCTGCAGTCCCCCGACTATCCTACATGCAGGGTCCACCGGTATGTTTAAGATGAAGTATAATTGGTCTTTCATTGTGATGCTTAAATTCATATAATTTAGGTTAATCCTTTGCAGATTTTTTGGGGCTTTGGCAAAGGCAAGATGCTTATCTCTAAGTATGGTATAGTCTATTACGTGGTAGATTGTTAAGCTGAGGATGCAGACAGACAGATTTATTCAAGTGTTAAAATGCAGAGACGGGCCATAATCCGTTGAATCTACTAAAATGAGAATATACGGGATTATCCTTGTTGTTTTGTTTCCTGTTGCTACATCTGCAATGTAGTATCTATCTATCTATCTATCTATCTATCTATCTATCTATCTATCTATCTATCTATCTATCTATCTATCTATCTATCTATCTATCTATCTATCTATCTATCTATCTATCTATCTATCTATCTATCTATCTATCTATCTATCTATCTATCTATCTATCTATCTGTCTGTCTGTCTGTCTGTCTGTCTGTCTGTCTGTTAAGGTATTTTAATTCATAATTCACAACAAACCTTATATATTTAACATATAGCCTATTGAAGCATATAATATATATATATAATTTAAACAACTATAATATTATTATTATAGAATATTATCAGATTATTTTTAACAATATTTTTACTATTGAATATATATTTGAAATGTAAATTATTCTAAAACCTTACATTTGTTATTGTTAAATTACACGTTTTATCCTGTTAAATCGAATAATTGTCACTGTAATTGTAAGGTAACTTAACTCAAGATTTTACTGTAGTAGCTTAGGCTATATTTAATTTTTTTTTCCTTTAAAATTAGTAGCATTTTTTATTTGAGTTTGTATTACAGTGTCCATGTTACAATATAAATAAGTATGTGTACTTAATTCGTATTGTTTACATTTACTATATACCAGAAAGGGTAACTGTAAAGTGTTAGAAAAAGTCATTAAAATAATGTAGTAGGCTACAGTAGTACAGAAGCCCATTAGAGAATGACAAATGCTTCACTTCGTTTTATTATGATGATATTCCGGCCCCGTTCCCGTACAGGACAGGGGAGATTGGGGCGGAGACCTGTTTGTACTGCTTTTGTGAGCCACCGGTCCGCCTCATCGCTTTCCCGATACCCATCAGGAGGCAGTATATCCTCCAGTGCAGTGTGTGTGGCGTACTGGAGCTGCGCTTCCCATCCGCTAAGCACCTTTGTCTCTCTCTCACAGAGCTTCACTTTAGCAGGGCGCGGGGTTCAAGTTGCTGCATTACACGGAGGGGAACCGCTTTGAAGAAGTGGACCTGGACGTGTTTAATACACCCTCGCTCTCTAGAACTACTACAAAGGGAGTGAACGGAGAGAGTTGCGCTGCGTAAACCGACACAGACCGTCGCTCGCTCGCTCTCCTAACCGTCAAGAAAGCAAGCATGCGGGAAAACACAAGGAGCTGAGTCTTTCTTTGGAAAATGTGGGATTTGTTGGGCTCGTTTTGAAATGGTGGCTCTCTGAGACCAAGCGCTGTGTGCGTTTTCGTGCGTTTTCGGACGCGCTGACAGTCCGTGAGCGTTACGCACCGACTCGCCAGAGGTAAGTTTGACGCCTCCAATACTAATACATCTGGATTTTTTGCAGTGTTCTATTATTGCAGCGTTCCGTTCTGTTATAAGTTGACGTCACAACGTCACGTAATTATTGCTTTTTTAAATGTCGTTTATTGTAAACGCGATGGGGGTGGAAAGGATATTTGATACCGTCATTAAGTCGGTCATTCTTTCAGTCGGCGGAGCTCCAACTGTTGCCATATTGTTTAGATAAGTTTTTAAACCCTCACTAAAGATGATTGTAATAAATGTAGATGGCAGTTTGTGTCACTTTGGCGAAAACGCAATGCGGTTTTAATTGGTCTCTCACATCTCAACGGGCAAATAAATAAGACTAAAATCTTTAGCCTATGTGCCAGATGAGGGAGGGAATAAACGCTGACTGTTTATTGCACATTTGATGGGATTCTATATATTTAAAGAACAACCTCAGCACTTTTTGTGCAATTACAACGTTCCTGCCACGTTCGCAGCACAATAAAACGCTTCTCTCTGAGGTTTAACGCTATTTAGTGACACAGGTATATGGTAATAAGCGATGGTGGTGTTATTTGGAATCATATAGCCTAGCCTAAAAGTGAAGTTCAAAATCACACAATCGTGCTGGAGATTGACCACCAACAGATGTTTTCGTGCTGTGACACATAGCCTACGGAGTGCTAGAGTCCTTCTTTTCCTTCTTTTCTTGTGACTGGTAGTCTATAATGAAATAAGTGCGCACTGCATACTGGAGATTACAGTAATTACAGCATGAAGTGGACTGGTGTTTTCATAGGCTGGGTGCTCATTCAGGCAAAGAAATAGTCAAAGACAGTTCAACTAAAAAATAAAAAATAAATACTGTAATTTACTCACCTTTATGTCGCTCCAAGAACTTATGACTTTCTTTCCACTGCGGAACACAAAAGGAGACATTTTGGAAAATCACTGTTTTCCATGCACTGACAATACAACGAGACTGAAGATGTCAAGTCAAAAATAAGATGTATGTGTGGTACACATCCCAAGATTTGCAGTAGCAGTCGTGTGAGTTGACAGAAATTTAAGTCATTATTCAGTGATCTTCCCCTCTATTGAGCTGTTAACAGCAAAGTGATTAAATGAACTTGAGAATCAGATCAGTCTGATTTGTAAACAAACCATTCAGATAAACTTTGTGAATGGAATTAAAAAAAAATTGAGATATAGACATAGGTAGTTCTCTCGTACTGTTGTGAATTCATCAATATGCGCTAGGATGAATGTGAGGACTTACATTTTTGCCTGTTTGTCATATAAACCTATTGTGTATGTTTTTCCGGAGTCTTTGAAAAGACAACTTTTATGAAACTTTTGTGGTGATTTTGTGCTCTTTTTGAGGATTATCATCTTTATCATTTATTTTTACTACATGGAAAAGATCAATCAGTCATAAAGGTTTGGATTGATGGTGAGTTCATGATTACAGACTATATATATATATCGAAGTGTGTGTTTGTGTGTGCACATTTTGTGAGGGGTGCTATGAAGTTCAAATGGTCCAAATCATGTCTTAAAGGGATAGTTCACCCAAAAAAAGGAAAAAAATAAGATTCTGTCATAATTTACTCACCCTCGTGTCATTTTTTTTCCCTGCAAAACACAAACGATATTTTGAAGAATGTTGGTAACCAATACTTATTTGGTTCCCATTGACTTCCATTGTAGTTTTTGTCTCTATAATCCATTTAAAGTCCATGAAAAACCAACATACTTTGGTACCAACATACTTCAAAACTTTTTCTTTTTTATATTCTACAGAAGTAAGTCATAGGTTTGGAATGACACAAGGGTGAGTAAATTATAGATTTTTATTTCGGAGGACCCCCAAAAAATTTGAATAACAAAAGGTGTATGGTTGAGAACAATGGATGTGAATGGGATTTCATAGATTGTTTTTGTATGTATGTAGAATAGTGAGGTCACTGTGTATCATCTCATCCAAGAACAATTGATTGTCCATTATAGTGATTCATACTGTGACTGGAAGCATAGGAGACTGGAAGCCTCAAACAAAGCTCTTTATTATTGTGACGTAGGGCTGTCATTGTCTGTTAATGAACAGTGAAAGGAGAGGACAGCAGTAACTGTATAATTGTGCTCCATTCATGTTTGTTTCCAGTCTGTCCTGGACAGTGTTCCCGCATTAAATGCAACTGGCAGGGAATAGCTTGCTGAGGGCCCATACACTGTCACCCCTTCAGCCCAGATGTTCCTCAAACCCATTGAGAGTCAAATTGGGCTCCTGGAGGGGAGATCTTCTCATTGTTGTGCCACAATGGACTCGCATCCTTCCTTAGTCAATAGTACCTAAAACTGAATCACACACACACACAGATTCCCATACAGGGTTTAGTACATTGACATGAGGGATTCGCAAGGAAAGGAAAAGCTATTAATATTCTGATCATCATTGTCTGGAATCTGGAATCTGGAATGTTGAATTCCAACTCCTAAAATTAAGACTTTGATATCAGACTCTTTAAAGAGAGGTCGGTTGATGTAAAAAATGTTCTTCATGGGGTAACATCTAAATGAACCAGTTTGATTCAGTTCAAAGAAATGATTTAACATGACTAAATAAACCCGTTACTTCAATCAATGTACGAATTTGAAAGGCTCAGACGGCATGCTCACGTTTACAGTGTTCATTTATTCGAAAATAAGTGCTATCCTTGAGCTTAAAAAGCTGTTCAACCAGATCCGAACCACGATTTGACTTTTTATGCAACTGAAAAGATGCATTCATGGTAAAATGTCAGGTATAAACCATCCACGTTAAATGGATCATCATCGCAAACGCAGTCAAAATTCTCAGTTGAAGTGCGTCAAAAGCGCATTATAATGTCAACAACATGCAGATTGCACAGAGCCATACTGGGAGTACCTGTATGGAATTCAAAAGCCTCTTTTCAAAGTCGTCCTGAGCACTTGCTATCTGCCCCTGCAGGAACTCGTATCACATGAAAGAATTATTGGATTACATCCCTGACATCATGAGGCAAATGTTCTGGCCTTGGGTCTTGTTATAACAGTGCGGTTTTGCGGACTCTGTCGTTCAATTAGCGCAAGCAGCTAACCAACGTGACAGTTTCCCTGAAACGCTTCTACACCGAATGAATAGAAATCAATTGACGAACACGATGCCTCGCCTTGTGTAACACCTTCTGTCCTCTGGCTTATTGTGAGGTGTGTTCCCTATATACACTCGCACAAGGGTTATTTGTCCCCCTTTCTCTGCTGGGAGTTCATGTGTGGTGGCCGTGCGTATTGACTGCGACCCCTTCGACTAGAACCCTCATTATTCTCCATCAGTGTGCGCTCCTATATGCCATTTCCTCTCTGCCTCTAGTTAGTCTCTCTGTTTCCTGGCTTCCACCTGTATTCGTAATGAGTACAATGGTACTCCAGGAGTCTCAGGAGTGATGTGTAAAAGTGGAGAGAGTCCATGCAGTCAAGGAGAGTCCGTGATCTGAAGTGGACGCAGGCGGATGCCTCGTCTGGTGAGACGGGTGAGTGAAATCAGCAGGGGCTGGCGATGGACATGGGTGATGTTTAGATAAGAGGAAGGGGAAGAGTGTTTTAAGAGCAGCACTGCAAATATAGAAGAGATTGCGTGTGTGTTCGTGAGTGTGTGTGGATGGAAGGGCAGCTTGTGTGCATTGGTGTTAAGGGTAGTGCTTTTTTCCACCATCCCCCAGTGTGTTTACACATATTGGAATGATGTGTGTGTGTGTGTGTTTGCCTGTGTGCGCGCAGCTGTGGGCCAGAGGTGGAGAAACACATCCGCACAGAGCTGTGAAAGTGATACAGGCTTTTGACTGTTCAAGTTTTAGAAAAATCAAGTTTTGATAGACAAACATTTAAACAGATAATTCTGTCATCATTTACTCTACAAGTTTATTTCTTCCGCAGGCCAGTTTTATTGTAGTATTATACCTCATCGGCCCACGATTTCCGTTTTCGGTAGCGTACCCCGTTTTCCTTCTTCAGCCCAGGGGCTCGTTTTCCTGGTGCTGAGATGGATCCATCAGGCCAGTTTTGCGTGTCTTTTATGAGCTGCATATGGAGGCCGCGCAGAGGGGAAAGGTGGAGAGCGTAGGCCCTCTCGTTTGCTAGCAAATGACCAGTATCGACCATCTGCTATTTTAGTGTCCTTCCCCACAGGCTCTGCTAGTGATTTTTTCAAGCTGTGCATTTGTTGTATATGAGAGTGACTTTATGCATTTGTGTTTGCATGGCTTTTCTTTCAATCCATCCTAAAATTAGGGACAGCTTTTTGTTTTTCTCCATTCAAAGCCTGGCAGCCACAGGTAGGAGCTGAACTGCATTAAAACGGTCAGTCAATGATTTCCTTTTGTGCGAGCCAGTTCCAAATGTCCTTTTGGAAATTGTGTTTACAGAAATGTTATTTAGAAGTGCAATCACATGTCTGTGCTTTTGCTTTGAGCAAGTGCAGCTTTTCTCCTCTCTCGCTGCTTTTCTGTCTCTCACTCGTGCGTTCCTAACAGATGTTTGCCCGAATGCATCTCGGGCTCAGGTTGTTTACTGAGCTTACATCTGGTTTGGGTGCTTCATATCCCCCTTTGCCCTGAATTAATGGGTGTTTTTTTTCTCCCCAAAAGCCAAATGTATTTGCCTAAGTGTATTGTTGCACACAATGGAGTTGGAACGGTGAAATCTCTAGTCGGTTTCAGGCTGTAATGTGTTTTAACATTGCAGTGTTTTAAACCCATCTGCACAAATAAGCAGTTGGGGGTTTTTCAGTCTTTACCGTTCATATTATTAGTAGTGCTAGAATTAAGACAACCCATAAGCCTAGGCATTAAACTTTAGTACATAATGCGTCCCACACCATTTGTGCAATATGGACATTAGGGCTGCGCGATTAATGATAATAAAACAGAGATTGCGGTATGAGTGCAATTATCATATTGCGAAGACTGGGATTAATGAAAGAAATAAAGGCACAGCGACTGCGTGTTTCAGAGTGAAGCCTATTATTCGCCGGTGTTTGAGCGTCCGAGAGCAGTTCAGTTCACAGTAAATGCTGCTGGACATGAACTCCAGCTCTGCTTTTTCTTTGAGTTTAGGTCATTTAAACGTGCATTTGGGAACGCAACATGCGCTAACATCTTCCTAAACTTGTAATGAGAAGCTTTAAGGGCTCCCAGCGGTTTTCTTTCAAAAAATAAGTTCTATGGTTTGAATTTGAAAATTTAAAAAAGGTCAACAGTTTTAAATATTGATATTGTAATTTCACAGTTGATGTAAAATATATATATTTTATTTTACAGTGAAATATTACTGTGGTAATATTTATTTTGTTTTTATTTAGTAATACTACTAAAAATAAAAATAATAATACTGTTAACATTAGTTTACAGTATATCAATATTTATATTATATATCAATTTATAGCCATATTGATATATAAATTGTAAATATTTTAATACATTTTAAATAAATGATAAAATTATTGACAAATTGTGCAGCCCTACAAACAAACACTGCAGAACTGAAACCAATACGGGACGCGATTTGTTCTGTATTTTACATAGGTCACACATAGTTCAATAAACACACAAGGATTTTGCAGTGTGGAGAATACTGATATAAACAAATATATTTCACAATAAGTAGTACAGGAGCTAATTTGTGCGTGGGGGGGGGGGGGGGGGGGGGGGGGTGGTCGTGAATGGGTGTCCCTTATTTGGCCACACCAAAGGTGGCAACCCTATCCACATTCGACACGGTGCCATCGAGTTTTTTAAACGCGAAAGGCGAAGCTTGAATTTACGGGTATGTCCCTCTTTGGCTAATGTACTTTCAAGATGGAGGGGCAACATGGCGACTCGCATTCGAACCCCTCACCCGTATGTATTTTCAATGGCATATTATAAACTTACGAGAATACTTTATTACTTGAAATAAGTAAATATACATTAATGAGCACATATATTTTTGAAAGAACTAAGTGTTTTTAGCTAATAATAAGCTAAAAAAGTTACACAGTGTAGCTTTAAATCACCATCACAATTTTTATCATAAAAATCAAAGCTAGATTTTTTCTCTGAATTGTGCAGTCTTAACAGACATGAATGATGTGTCTTGTTTAGATGTGCATTACTTTTTAAGGGTCATTTACTTCATGTCATTCAGTTACATATTAGTTTTTTTTTGTCAGTGAATTGCAAGTCACTGGGATCTAATTTCGTTAAAGCAGTATGTATATTTGTAGACTTGTAGAAGGGACCGGTATCTACATTGGATATAGGCTTTATATATATATGGATATAGGCTTGCAATTGCTTAGCGATGCCCTTTCAACCACGCACAACAGTGCAGGAGTATTGCAGTGCAACAACATGTTTTTGCCCGATGTTTCTCTAGAAAATGTAGCAATCTAACTCATTTTGGCATTGTTTCGCCCTTTAACATAATTCCTTCCCGTGTGACTTGAAGATTGAACCGTTAGCAGCAGGAAACACCAGAGGAACAAACAGTCAAGCACACCAGCATTCACACACACAATAAAAGTGGCTGTGGGTTGCCATTGGGGCAGAAAAACAGCCAGGGAAACAGCTCCACAGCTGGGCTCGGCCCCCTTCCCTTAGCCCTCCCCCCTCCCTCGGGAGATACGTCCACAAAAGTCTCCCCGCACAGGCCCGGACCACCCCAACACCGCTGCCTCCTGGTGTAAGGCGGGTTCCTCTGCCCGTTTCTACTGCTTGATCCCCAAAGCAGATCCCCCCCAGATGTGCAAGACCCACAGGATGGAGTAACAATAGTGAGGCTGTTGCTGAGGCCATTAGACCCTGGTGAGGCAGTGTGTGCGAGCGCTTAGCCCTTCACCCTCCCCCCATCTTCTGCAGGACGACCTTTAACCCTGGTTTGCTACATGCTGCACACCTCCTGCTGCGCCTCTCACACACTGCCACACTAGCTCTGTCACTCGGAGAGAGAGAGAGAGAGAGAGAGAAAGACTATGCAGATAGAGACAGCATTCTAATATAAAATAGCAAGAAAGAGAGAGATCAAATGCAAATGCTACTGGGGGAGGATAGATATGCATCTGCACAATTCATATTTGAGCTGCACACCCTCAGAAACCACTGCGATCATCATATTCAATGTTGTCTGTGCAATAGAGTATTCTTAAAGCAATAGTGCAGCCAGAAATGAACAAAATCTGTCATTATTTATTCACCCTCAAGTTGTTCCAAACCTGTATGACTTTATTTCTTCCATGGAACGGGATACTTTTATGTTGCGTTTTGTCATTTTGAAGTTTGACAGCCCACGTCTTTATTCATGGAAAAGAGTGGCCTGGATATTCCTCATAAAGTCATGTGTTGTGTTTGGATGAGTAAATAATGACGCAACTCGGTGCTATTTTTTATTGATCATTTTGGTTTTATTTTAATTCAATTTAGTTTTATTTTATATTTGTAATATGTTTTAAGATTGTATTTTTCTAATGTTTTCTTTTTTTATTCTTTTTTTATATTGATGCTTTGGCAATATAGTATGTAAAGTACTTTAAATGGAAACTGCGAAAGAGAGCATTTCTTTCCAGAAGAGGCGACAGAGAGAGGAAGATAGAGGAGCAAAGCATGGGAGCTCCCATAAACTCTGGACCTGAGAAACAGAGATAACGGCAAACCAGCAGACAGCAAATACAGCATCAATCTCCTCAGTCACTCCTTCTCTTTCTGCTCCTCTCTCCATCTCTTTTCCCTCCAGTGAGTCTTTTCTCCCTTGGATCCTCATGCCGAGTGCTCCTGTGTGTTTGTAATAGACCCTTTCCACGTGCTGCCTGCTCCTTCTCTCTTTTCCTTTGCCTTGCTCTCGCTCTCTCTCTCTCTCTCTCTCTCTCTCTCTCTCTTTCACCTCTCCAGCACACATGGAACAGTTTATCTAGGAGCTTATTTTTTTGCGCCTATTAAGCAAAGTTCCTTCTCAAAAAAAAAAAAAAATGGCAGCCATAGAGAGAAAAACTCTTTTTATTATCATTGTATAGCAGCACTTCGAAAGAGAGAGAGAGAGAAAACCCCCCTGGTAAGCCACGGCTCTACCACGCATGAGAAAATCAATAAAGCATCTCTTTAAAAGAGGTTGACGGATAATAGAGAAAGACGGGTGGGAGAAACAGACCAGGTCCCATGGATACCTTTCTGCCCTTTCTCTTTTCCCTCCATCCCACAAATACACCATTCATATTGTGAAAGGGCAACACAAAGCAAGAAAATTGTATCGCTGCCATTACTTCACAAATGCGTGTTTGCAGTGTAGGCTTGTTAATTGTAATGGGACCAATATAGTTGCCGTGTCACATCACTACAAGCAGTGTCAAGAACATCTGTCATTTCTGTAGAGTGCTATCCGACAGCCGTTATCCATTCATCTCAATGGCAGTTGCTCACCTGGTATCTAACCCCCCAAGTCGTAAACTTGACATGATTTTGTAAGAACTGGACACAAGGTGGTGCTCTAATGAGTAAACGTTAATTTTTTGCATAGGTTTCTGGAACTTATGGGCCAGAACGTAGATCTTTCATCTGAATCATGTGAGCGTGAGATTCTTTATTGATTTTCGCTTGCAAAGTTTCTCGGGGGGAACGCAAAACATTTGCAAGAGAACGCAAAGACTTTGAAATATAAATATTCCTCGCTTCTAATATTTTTTTCAATCACCATATCCCTGTAGGGGCTCCGTACATATTGGTTAACGGAGGTTATCAGATATTTTTTTTACCATCCATTATTGCATTCTTAAGTATGCATGCTCAGTTTTTTCTATTTTTACATTTATTTATTTCTGCCGTCATCTAAAACTCACTTAAAATTAATCTTTAAAAACATTAATAATTTAATAAATGCAGTCTTTATCAAATTGCAAGATTAAATTATTTTTTTGTACTGTACATTATAATTAACTTTAACAATGGATTGGTGTTATTTTTGAATGCTTTATTTGTAATTTCATCAATCCTTGCTTCCCTTGCACTTTGCTGATTACTGTATAATAGGTGCGGTCTAGTTTTGTTGCATTGCACAGCTCGCTTGCAGTGTAGACTGCATTGTTGATTATAATGTGATCTAGTTTAAACCACTCATTATAACTTCACTAATGTAATGAAGTTCTGTTGCATCGCATCGTGCCACAAGCTGAAAGAGTGCGCTACGGCAACACAGCATGACATTACCACTCTGTTTCTCAGTCTCTCTGCCCATCCAGTCTTCTGATGCTGTTATTGAATGTGCGCTGATTAAATTCACACAATCCTCACACCCCCTCCTCTCCCTCAGGGAGCTTTTATTTAATTAATAACGCAGGCTTACCATTAAAACTCTTGCTGTGCGTGTAGGTGTGTGTCTAACAGAGCGAGTCTCATGGATGTTGTGGTTGTGATGGCCGTGTGACGCTGTGTGTGCACTTGTATTGTTGTGGTGGTGGGGTTCCCCTCCCGCCGTTAACAACGCAGTATTGTGTGTGTGGTTATTGTCATGGGTTAAGCTGTGATCAGGGCTGTCATGGGTAAACTGCAGTGCTTCACTCCATTAATATGTACCTGAAGATTCAGGTATGACTTACATATTAGTGCTGGATTGTATATATTCCAGATATGACATACTTATGAACGGATCATGTGTCCTGGAGTATTGATGGAATGTAAGTGCCAGTGTTTCTATAGGGATGCTTCTGCTATTTTTAGGGATGCACAGTTTATTGGTTAACCTACTGATGTTGATAGATAGATACTAGCATCTATCTATCTGTCTGTCTATCATCTGTCTTTCTGTCTGGAGATACACTGCTTTCGCAACTTTTGAGTCAATTTTTTTAAATGTTTTTGAAAGCATTTTATGCTCAACAAGGTTGCATTTATTTGATTAAAAATACAGTAACTGTTAAAATAACTTTTTTTCTATTGTAACTTACTTCAACATGTAATGTATTCCTGTGATGGCAAAGCTGAATTTTCAGCATCATTACTCCTGTCTTCAGTGTCAAATGATCCTTCAGAAATCATTCTAATATGATGATTTAGGGCTTTTTTAATTATTATTATCAATGTTGAAAACAGTTGTGCTGCTTAAAGCTGCTCTATGTAACTTTTCCGTCCGCTAGAGGTCGCCTATTCAAAACAAAGGGCGTAGTTTGATGACGCCACGTTTGAGCGCAGAATCTTGGGACATGTGGTCTTCACCTCACAGCCGGTGGAAAAGAATCGGGATAGGACTCATGTTCATGGATGTGATTATTAACGTTACTGTAGTATGAAGCAGAGCAGGACCGAGTGTTGTGGAGCTGAGCAAGGCCGCTGGAGCGATTGTTAATAAGAAGAGCGGAACACACGCCTCGTGAGCAGCGGGACTTTTATTATGCCACAGTCGCCACTTCCGCTTTTCCGGTCATGAGTATGAGGTAACGCAGCTCTGTTTATCATATTAGATACATCTGAGTGTGTTGAAAATGATGTTGTGACGTTACTCTGTGCGTTCGCTCAGCAGCTGCTATGACACTTGTTGCAGTGAGAGTAAAGCGTTTCTGCAAAATAACACGGAAACCGAGGATAACGCAGATAGGACGCAATTGACAGGCGGTTTCCTCACACGTCCCGGTTCCTTGGTTAAAATAGCAATTTTCTCAAGATTTACAAATAGTTGGAAACATTTGGGATGTTGTAAGTACTCAACTGAACAAAATATAAAACTCTGTCCTAGTGGTTTTTGGATATTTTACTGCAAAAATTTTACATAGTGCACCTTTAATATTTTGTGGAAACCATAAAAAAACAGGATTATTCGATTAATAGCAGTTCAGAAGAACAGCATTTATTTCAAATAGAAATCTTTTGATTTTAATACATCCTTGTTGAATAAATGTATTAATGTTTTTTCCTGTGTCGCGCTGTCTTAAGGTGAACATTTTGTGATTCCCGAGTGCTAATTGTAATAATATACATAAACATACATATTATATATCAGTTTATCTTGCTTCACCTGTTGCAAAGCTCACAGATTTTGTTTGGATTTGTATCTCTATTTTAGTTTGACTCAGAGAGAGCATGTGTGTGTGTGTGTGTGTGTGTGTAACTGGCTTTACTTTTTACTAGTGTAATCAAGGATTCTGCACAGGTGGCCTGCATCCTCTCAGGAGGAGACCTGAGACCTCCTCTCTGCTGGTTTTTCTCTTTCTTTTGTTTTTCACTTCATGGCACTGACCCCAGGCCAGCCCAGTGGCGTACTTCTCCCCATCTTTCCCTTCTCTCTCATCTCTCTTTGTGTGTCTTCGTGCCTCTCTAAAATTGTATTTTCCTTCCACCCCTTAACGGAAAGTATATTCTCATTTGAAAGCGCCAAATCGGCCGTAACCAAATCACTTTGTACCCCGAACGCATCAATTTAAAGAGGCGCGCGATGCGCAACGTGAGCTAGCTGCACTGAAAGATTTCACAGTCATTGATTGGCTCTGGGTCCGTTGTGGATTTTAATAGCGGCTTTTAAACTTAGCTACATTTACCAGACGTTTATTAGCTGGCCATTGACCGAAAGTGGTTCTAAATGAATTTAGACCAAGGCCAGAGAGGGTTTGAGAGCGTCTGCATGGGTTCCGCTGAGTAGAACAGAAAAGGGCCTCCGCTTCCTCTTTCTTAGCTCTTTACCTATTAGAGATCCATTACAAGAAAGATGTCAGGACTAGCAACCCTATAGAGCAGCGAGATAGAGTTTCAATCCTTGAGAGTCTCTTGAAAATAAAAAGAGTGAGAGAGTGATACAGAGCCTTTAGCAGTAGGTTAGATTGTTTCGTGGTCAGTCTGAAGGCTTTGAGTAGCTAGCTTGCTGGAAATCTGATTGGTTGTCAGTAATCAAAACCAGGGGAAGAACACTTTACATGCACTGTTGAGACTGTACCAGTGGTGGCATTGAGGTGTCTCTTGCGTTGTCGTGGATTTCATGGACATGCTTCAGCAAAGGCCCCGATAGTGCAAGTCCACATCAAGTGCACCATAGTGGACAGTGCCCTTAGCAAGCATTTTTAGACCTGTACAATAAAAGCTGTAAAAAGTAATTTTAGAAATTAATTTATAATAAAATAAAACAATTGGGCACTGGCAAAATGTCTGCTAATATAATTCAATATTTGTGTTTGATTTGTTGGGTTAGGGACACCTGTTCAACTGCTCGTTAATGCAAATATCTAATCAGCCAATCACATGGCAGCAGCTCAGTGCATTTAGGCATGTAGACATGGTCAAAAAACGATCTGCTGAAGATCAAACTGAACATCAGAATGAAGAAGAAGAAGGGTGATTTAAGTGACTTTGGCAAGGCTTGGGGGTTGATGCCAGACGGGCTGGTCTGAGATTTTCAAAAACTGTGGATCTACTGGGATTTTCACAGGCACAGCCATCTCTTGGGTTATCAGAGAATGGTCCAAAAAGAGAAAATATTCTGTAAGCGGCAGTTCTGTGGGCCAAAATGTCTAGACTTCTAGTCAGAAGTCAGAGGAGAATGACCAGACTGATCCCTGCTGATAGAAACGCAACTCAAATATCTATTTGTTACAACCGAGGTTTGCAGAAGAGCATCTTTGAACACACAACACGTCGAACCTTGAAGCAGATGGGCTACAGTAGCAGAAGACACACCGGGTGCCCTTTCAGTGAAGAACAGGAAACTGAGGCTACAATTCGCACAGGCTCACCAAAAATGGACAATGGAAAAACATTGCCTGGTCTGATGAGTCTTGATTTCTGCTCTGACACTCAGATGGTAGGGTCAGAATTTGCCATAAACATGAAAGCATGGATCCATCCTGCCTTGTATCAATGGTACAGGTGGTAATATAATGGAGTGTGGGATATTTTCTTGCTGCTGACCATGTCCATCCCTTTATGACCACAGCACAGTCTACCCATCTTCTGATGGCTTCTTCCAGCAGGATAACGTGCCATGTCACAAAGCTCAAATCATCTCAAACTGGTTTCTTGAACATGACAATGAGTTTACCATAATCGAATGGCCTCCACAGTCACCAGATCTCAATCCAATGGAGCACTTTTGGGATGTGGTAGAACAGGAGACTCACATCCAAAAAATCTGCAGCAACTGTGTGATATCCGTATGGACTATGGACCAAAATCAACCCCAGAGAATGCATGCAAGTGACTGGTTGAAGTAGACATGTGGTACTACAGATACTGTAGAAAGAGTTTTATTTTCGTGTCGACTTCTTACCAAAGTAACGTTACTTTTGACATCCCTAATCACAGCAGTAAAATGTGCAGCTGGCAGTGAGACAGCAGTATATGAGTTACTTTCTCGCGCTGTCTCTCTCTCTCTCTCTGTTAGCTTTTGACAGATGTGCCTCTAATCCATCCAAGCTCCCAACCACCGCCATGGCCCTGTGTAACCTCTATTTTTCTCTCTCTCTCTCTCTCTCTCTCTCTCTCTCTGTATTTCTTTCGTTCTGTTCTCTATGCAGTGTTCTCTGACAGATCAGCTCTGCTGAGTTATATCAGGGGTAACGTGTCCTACTAAACAAACTTTTACTCACACATACACAGGGGAACACAGGCACACACACATGCTTACATGTGCATATTGTCCCATTAAAATGATCCTCATCTGTGCACACTCTGGCCTGCCTGTTTGTATTAGTAAGGGTGTTATTAATAAATATGACCTCATCTGTGTCCGCAGAGAACTTCCTCTCCCTTCCCGGCTCTCCCTCTGTGGACTTCATTTGCTTTTCCCTTCTTTCACACTGTTCTCGATCCCCTTTCTCTCTGTCTCTTGCTCTTTCAATGCAATACATCTTTCTGCGTCCCCACTATATCTTGCCCTCTGTCTCTCACCTTTTCTCTGTTCTTGTTCTGTTTCCTCTGCTGTTTTTTTTTTCAGTGTCATCCATCTGCCCACCCTCTGTTTCTCTTTACTCTAGTAGTCTTTTTCTGCCCTTCATGTCTGCTCATTGTCACTCTCTGGCTCTCACATGCTCAGCTGTACTCTCATATTCTGTGTGTGTATATGAGAAAACAGAGAACCCTTTTCAATTTATCAGGGTGAAGCCCACAAAAGCATGTCACTATAAAATCAAAAGAGATAATACATATTTTCTCCCTATATGTTGTCATTATTTTAATCCATCTATAGATTCAATTTTAAATATAATAAATATTTAATATTTTGTAACATATTTTTTGTTATAGAAATCAGGTATATGTTCTATATTCAAATTATTTTAATCTGTATGTGTGTTGTAATACATTGATTATTTATATAAATATAATCTATGTATTACAGAAAATAAAATATGTGACTCTGGACCACAAAACCAGTCATATGGGTCAATTTTTGGAAATTGAGATTTATACATCATCTGAATAAATAAGATTTCCATTGATGTATGGTTTGTTAGGATATGACAGGATATTAGGCCGAGATACAAATATTTGAAATTCCGTGATCTGAGGGTGCAAAAAATCTAAATATTGAGAAAATCGCCTTTAAGGTTGTCCAAATGAAGTCCTTAGCAATGCATATACTAATAATAATAAAGTGTTAATATATTTACGGTAAGAAAATGTACAAAATATCTTCATGGAACATGATCTTTACTGATTTTTGGCATATAAGAAAAATCAATAATTTTGACCCATACAATGTATTGTTGGCTATTGCCACAAATATACCTGTACGACTTATGACTGGTTTTGTGGTCCAAGGTTATTAAATAAATAAAATATTTTAGCAATACAGTGATGAGGTTAATATTCAAGATTGTACCTGATTAAAAAAAAAAAAATGATGTAGTTTTTTTTGTGTAATTGGTGTCACATTGCTAAACAATGCAAAAAAGTCTTGATGGACATATGGATTATTATTTCTTCCTTTTGATTTTGCTGTGAAGTATGACATGTTCTTTGCATGTTTCGTGAGATTCACTCCCCATCACTGTCGGCCTATAATTCTTTTATTCTGTTGTTCTGTTTTTTTTGATAATCCCAGCTGCATATCTGCATGAATGTTTCGGTTCAAGATGTATCATAATTAACATAAGATAGCATGTAGCTCATTTATTTTAACGATAAACAACTGGCAGCTGGCTTACTTTAATTTAACATTCACTGAATACATTAGCTAATTTACTCTGACAGACTGCCATCAAACTATTTACCTGATGTTTAAACAGAAACATTGATTCATTTTAGAGCAGTGGCCATATGTGAGAATTATTGCAATTAGAACCAGCATGTAGAGCAAGCCCAAAGGCTTGATGTCATCACGCCATAATTAGAGCCAATGATGTTTCTTTTATGATGTGATGTTTTATACAAGGTGAAAAGGTGTATTAGGGTGCATCAGAGACTGCAGTAATCAACTGGATACCATAGTATTTCCTCATTATGTGCATGTGGCAGCTCTACTATTTCCTTTGGGATGGAGTCTGAGGTAAACATATGAGCTCACCTCAACCTTACCTCACCTCTGTGCGTCTATGTGCGCAAAGGTGTGAGCCATCATATTTTTAACGGTCAATAAAGCATGTCAGTATGCACTTGTTTGAAATGGATATGTGCATTTTTCTATTATTCATATCTCATGAATAAAACTCTCCTAAAATATTCAGTTTTCTTCAGGCTCATTGAACTCAGCTGAGATATCAGTAACCTTTGGAAAACTGACCCTCAAGCTCTCCTTTCTCACCCTGCGTGGACGTCTGTAGACCTCCGTATGGCTCACAAACACTTGCTGTTGAAAATGGAAACGTCATTAAGTGAATATTATTTATTCAACTGTCAAAAACAGATAAAGGAGAGAGCAGCTTGTTTTATACCGGAGCTGAACTAATGCGTAAAGCAAGACCAGCTGATTTTTAAACAATTGAAAGTAAACCAAATTACTTAGGCCCGGTTTCACAGACATGGCTTAGACTAAGCCAGGATTAGGCTTTAGTTCAATTAGGACATTTAAGTAACTTTTATAAACGTGCCATATAAAAAAACATTGCTGGTGTGCATCTTGAGACAAAACAATGACACTGACATATTTTAAGATATCTCAGTGCAAGTTGCTTTCAGTTAAAACTGCTCAAACATGCGTTTTAGTCTAGGACTAGCTTAAGCCTTGTCTGTGAAACCAGGGGTTAATGTTGTTTTTCATGCACCATACAAAGTCTCCATCTGTCGCTTTCGGTCTATCTCTTTGCAGTATACAGCAAAATATAATTACAGCCATTGTGAGAAAGTTCTTTGAGAATAGTGTGGTGATTCTGGGTCGTAAAGTTTACCCATATGAAATGCCATCTAACGAGACAACTAGTTTTATATTGTGATAATACAAGATTTTCTTTATTCTGAGCGCCCTCACAGCACGACGTTTTAAACAGGAACACTTTATTATGTACCCATAAGAGAAAGAAAGAAAGTTAGTTTGGTGGGGGCAGGTTTGAATCCAGTGCTGGAGAGCGGCTGTTTATATCAGTGGGCGTCTCCTAACATGGGATTTGTTTGGTTTGTACTTTTTTATGAGAAAAATTTTCAGATAAATCTGACACAGCCCTGGGGTTTGTTGTGAAAAGGCTTGAAATGAAGCCAGAGCATTACTTTGTGATCCTCCCACTTATATAAACACAACACTCACACACACACTAAGCAAAGGCACCCAAAATCTCTCTACCCACTCTCATATAGCATACAGATCCTCTCATATACTTTATAATGTATATTAGCATAACTATAAAAAACTGATTGGTGTGTATAAAACACACACCCAATATGGCAAAAAATACATTTTCAGATATATTTTTTTATATATATTTCTAAATATATGTAAAAAAAAAAAAATTTATTTACATTTTACATAATGATATTAAAATATAATTTTTATATTTCCTCATATTTTTAAATACATATATCGACATATGCAAGTGGTTTTCCAAAGTTATTAGCCACAATTTGGACATGTAGATATTTTTTATATTATTTCATAATTTGGCCGCAGGTATATTAGGCTGCTGTTTAAAACCTCACACAGATCCATTATATTGTTACACATGCGTTTTCTTTCTCAACTGATTACATTCACTTAAAACATAACCGTGTTAGCGTGAATACTGGCCAAGACTGGCATTTTGACATTATTTTGTGTGTATTTGATTGTTTAAGCACAATAAATAGCGAAAAAGAACTCTATTAAGAATTTAGTACTGAGAGGTGGCTTTATGTGCACACACTTTGGGTTAAAATTATGCGCAATCTGACTGCGAAATTCAAGCCCTGTAACACCAACAATATTCATCCGGAGCAAATGAAACAAGTGAGTGAGGGGATGCGGGTGTGTGTGTCATCTCGCTGTTGGTATCGTGTCTGTATTCTGCGGAAAATGAGTATTGAAGCTTTTCAGATATTTCAGTATCGTTATGTATCGATATGTAAAAACAATATTTTTGACAACACTACATTGCACTAAGTTTACTATTTCAGATGCTCTTTTAAAGGGGTCATAGAATGGTACATGCACTTTTACAAGTTGATTATACGGAAATGTGTGTTGGCAGTGCCTGTACACAACCATCCTATAATGATAAAAATATATCCAGTGTTTTTTTTTAATCTCCTTATATATTTTCCCCTGTCTCAAATCGAGCCGTCTGATCATGTGACGTTACACGGTGTACGCCCCTCCTAAGATTGTTGATTGACAGCAGCGTTTCAACACAGACCCGCCCTGAGCGAGCTGTCATCATAGTCCGCCATTGTTGATACTCTGGAGCAGAATGGCGTCTAAGCGATTGTGGTGTCGTGTTGTTGGGTGTAATAACGAACACAGCAGTCATTTTGATGTTCCTAAATCCGAACCGCTGAAGACCCAGTGGCTGCTGAGTTTTGTTTAAGAAGGGAATATTCCCCACGATCAACGTCAATGTTTGCGCGAATCATTTCTCAGCAGACTGCTTTATAAACGAGCGTCAGCAGGTTTTGCTAATAAGCTGCTCTTGAAAAAAGGATCGTGTTCCTGCTGCACCTCAGGAAGATGTGAGTGTAACGTTTTATTAACCTTTATATTAATCTTTGCAAATCGATTGCACGCTTCACGATGATTGAGGCTAAAGTTTACAGGGTAAGTTACATTACGGCATGCTTTCTGTGTATGACGTTCTCAATATAATTCATAATCCCACGTTTATAATGAATAACGCGTTATGTTTGTTATTACAAACTGTGTACTCGGGTGATAAAGTTAACGTGGTAACACTACACTAAGCTTACTTTTGTAGATGGTTTATAACGGTGTCTGTTACTGATTAAGAAGTAATGTAAAAAAAAAATCTTATAACATAACATCAATCTGTCAATGAACTAACACATCAGTAAACACAAAGCAACTACGCTACTCTGCCAGTACAAAGATAGATCAAAGTGACATGACGTTAACCAACCATTCAGAAACGTCCTGTTCGAACTTCGATGGGTTCGTCATCTGTTCCTGGTCCGACTCCGGTTCAAATTGATAAGGTTGCTCAGATGTGTCCTCAGATACTCCCGTTGCCATTATTTCTCGAAAATATACCCTCAACTGTTGTCAAGGCAACACTCCACGTGTGTTGTTGTGTCGGGTCGAACCGAACGCCCCACAGAGCAGAGGGGGCGGGGTGAGCAAAGCTCATTATCAATTAAAGTCACATACACTGAAATGACTTGCTGAAAACTGAGCTGGTTTTGACCAGGTAAAATTAGTGTTTTCTTACAATACTAATGAGAATTTTTAATTAAAGTATATTACAAACTTTTCATTTAGACACTAAAGAATCATATTAACTTGTACAAAAATGTCATTCTATGACCCCTTTAAAAGACTACAACTGAAAAATGTAATGAGCCCGCTGCTGAAATCCACACGCATTTGGTTGGCGGGTGTTCAAGCCCTGTAATATATATAAATCTTTACATTTTTAGCACATCCTTGAAATATATTTTGGCCTCAAAAATATATTTTCTGCCACATGGGACACACACACATGCTGTTAAAAGCACCAAACACTATGTGCTACAGTGAACTTATTAAACATTTCACCATTTCTGGACAGAAAAGTTGCATAAGTTCTTTTAAGGTCACGGAGCTCTTAAAAGGTGCCGCATGAGTGAAACTATTTTAGCACAGAAGATTCTCTAGACTGTTTCTTAACCGTCTCAGAAAGGCTATCCTCCCACACACTGTCTAGTCATAGAGTGTGTGTGTGTGTGTGTGTATGTGTGTTTGTATGTGTGTGAGCATCTCCATGCTGGCCTTGTTGGCGGGTTGCTAATTTCTTGCCAGGCCCAGCAGCAGGTGGAGGGTATTACATGGTTCTTTCCCCACACATTGGCATAGTTAAAGAAATAACAAAAGCAACCCACGGCATTTTCTCAGACGAGCTTTTATCGGCTCAAACACACCAAAGCCAAAGCCCACTCTAATGAATGCGGCCCTAGCTGTGTGACTGTGAAACTAAATATTCATATTTGTCACAACCACAGCTTCTTTCCTCCTTTTCATTATCTTCTTTCTTTCTATTTTTAGTGGATGGAGGGTGAGGGTCAGCGTGACAGCAGCTAATTTAAAGCGAAGGTCGGCCATCATGACCCTATGAATAATAGGCTTCTAGGGGCCAAAAGTCAATGCAAAAGTGCAGTCACTCAACAAAGAGGGCACACACACGGGCCGACACTTCTGCTTCACTGAACCACACTGCTCCTCTTATGTGTGGACAGATTTTATGGCCTTAAGAATGACCTTGCAAATGGACACTGGTAGAATTGAAGGACACTTTGATCAATACTAGTGCTTACAAGCATGCTAATATCCATAGATGCTGTTTACATATTTAGCTGGCTTCACTCCATTTCACATATTATCAAGTATGCACTGTTGCATATCCACGTAAGAGTTAGCATCTTAAAACTAATTTCTTAGCATTGCATCATTCTCAATTTTGACTGAAGAGTGTCTCATTTGTCATTTTATCACATTCTAAGTGGTGCTTCTGTAACCCCTCTGGTCCTATTCGGCCTACTCCGAGCGGGACTTGAACCGGCGTCTCCGAGATCGGAAGAGCGAGGTTTACCTGATATGCGATGCACACTTTGCAGAGCATTTGTGACATCTCATTTTCTATTCTGCAAAGGATTTGGGGTAATATTAACAAACTGTACACAAATAAAAAATTACTCCATTCAGACACTTTCGGCATACTATTTTCAACCTGCTAGGATTTAGAACATGCTAATTAGGATGGTTAGTATGCAAATTGGGATACAGAGCAAGACTTTTACACTTAGATCAGTGTTCCAGTAGCCTTAGCCCCGCCCACAACATTTGAGGTCGGGAAGGACTTGATCCGTTGTGGAGCAACTATGCTCGAAACAGAGCTGTTCGGACCAATCAAATTGTCAGGACGGCTTTATATGATGATGGACAGATGATCAACAGTATCGTAATCTTCCACGTCACCAAAGAGCGCTTGGGTTTAATTCGTTGACTAAATGGAGAACTTGATCGTATATGCATTCACCGTTACTGTTTCTCTCAAAAATGATGATCGTGTTGGTAAGTACTCAGTGTGTCCTTAAAGGGTTAGTTCACCCAAAAATGAAAATTCTGTCATTAATTACTCACCCTCATGTCGTTCGACACCCGTAAGACCTCCGTTCATCTTCGGAACACAAATGAAGATATTTTAGTTGAAAGCTGATGGCTGAGAAAGGCTTCAGATAGGCCTCCATTGGCATTCAGTACATTTACACTCCCAAGACCCATAAAAGGCACTAAAAACGTCGTTACAAATCTCACCACAGTGGCTCTACAATAATTTTATGAAGCGGTGACAATAGTTTTTGTGCGCAAAAAAAATCTAAATAACGACTTTATTCAACCTCTTCTTGTCTTCCGTGTGTGCCTCCACGACGCATGCGCGAGAATATGACGTAGCGCCGGCGTTTGGGAATCCATGGAATGCACGCTTTAGTCCCATTTGAGCACTACGCCGAGACCTAAAGCACGATCAATGTAGAATTCAACAGCTTAGACACGCGCGTCTTCCTCTGCTTGTAAACAAATCGCTTCTTGGTCATGTGTCCGAACGCCGGATCTGCGTCATATTCTTGCGCATGCGTCGTGGAGGCCTACACGGAAGACAAGAACAAGTTGGATAAAGGCGTTATTTAGATTTTTTTTTGCGCACAAAAACTATTGTCGTCGCATCGTAAAATTATTGTAGAGCCACTGTGGTGAGATGGACTTTGTAACAACGTTTTTAGTGTCTTTTATGGGTCTTGGGAGTGTAAATGTACTGAATGCCAATGGAGGCCTATCTGAAAATATCTTCATTTGTGTTCCGAAGATGAACGGAGGTCTTACGGGTGTCGAACGACATGAGGGTGAGTAATTAATGACAGAATTTTCATTTTTGGGTGAACTAACCCTTTAAATTATTTTTACAACACCGGCAAAGATCCCTTACATTCATCTTCTCCTTCTACTTCTTCCAGCGTGCGTGCAGTTGAGTTCTGTTGACAACTATGCGTCGCTCAACATACGTCACTTACTCCGTTGCCCTGATTGGTTGTAGGTCTATCCAATTGAGTGCAGAGGCATTTTCTCTCCTGGTTCAGTTGAAACACGCCCCATAATCACAGCCCAATGGAGCAGTAACAGACTCATATTCTGACTAGAATCTGAGTATGATGACGTCAAGCTAGTCGAAGCCAAAACAGCAGTTGAACGAATGACGTCCGATACGAAACTCATGCTGTAAGCGCTAAGCCAATACTCTCATAATTAGCACTGCAAGCACCAGTGTCTTCACCATACTCGAGCCAAAGCCAGCCTCAGATAAGCATCAGAGAGCATATGACTCAGCAGTGTCTTCCCTCCGCTCTGCACGGCTGTGATTAGCGTTAGCGATGTCAGCTAATGAATCATCCGTATTATGCCGCTGTCACGCTTGATTTCAGGGTTTAATAAAGGGATGTTTTAATTTAGTTCTGACTGCTCTGTGCGTTTCTCCGTAGGTGAGAAGGTGGTCAGATTGGGTTGAATTTATTCATGGCAGAGGCTTTTACAACAGTACTGTTTCTGAAACTCATTTACAGTGGCCCATGGTCGATTTGCTATTAAACGGGAGGTTTTAAACAGCATGCATGGGCTACGCATGTCTAATTCATGAGGCTGTTGAAAGGGTTTCTGAGTGACACCGAAAGTTTGGAGGCTTTGCTGAAACTAGTTATCGGATTTTGACCAACAGAGTATTTTATCAAAGGAAAAACTGGTTCATGAATAAACAATGTTTTTTGGATTCAGTAAGATAAGGTTAGTTTTTAGTAGTTATAATCTGCAGTATGTAAATGTTTGTGTGTGTTCTGAGAAGCTTAAAATTCAGTTAATCTTTTAGTGCAATAGTTAGGGTGTGTCTCAGCTCCCTGCTAGTGTTTATGAACAACAGCAGAACTGATATTTTTCTGACATTATTTTGAATGTACTTTATTATATTATATTACAGTACTTTATGATAAATATTTTGATTGAGACATATATCTGCAACATTTCAGACATAAATTAATTCACTACCTGTCTAGTGATGCATGTTTATGCTCAAATATAATTAAATAGCGGTTGTTTTTTTTAAATCATCACGTTGTGATGTGTATTGAGTTGGCTCACACATGTTTCATGCGGCAGGATTTCTGTCAAGGCAACATATTAGTGAGCATCGATGCTCCCTGGTTTTCATGGTGCATTATGGCACTTTTTAGGGAGCAACGTTTCTGTGCACAGTGATTTTGCGATTGAGACAGTGCTTAAAATGGCCGATTCCCTGACTAATGAACTAGTGGGCTGATTAGGATGCACCGTTAGATTATATTCAATAAGTTAAGTTTAGTTTCTAGTTGTTAATATTACTTTTGTATCAAGCTAGCATTAAGAAAGCTAAAATATGTAAATATTTGTGTGTTCTGAGAAGCTATGCAATAGTTAGAGTAGAGTAGTTAAGAGTTAGAGTAGATTCAGTAAGGTTAGTTTTCAGTAGTTATAATTAACTTTGAATTCACCCTTCGCCGCAAGTTTGATTGACAGGCGATCTGACCAATCACATCGCCGAATCTGCTGTTTTGTCCGACAAAGCAGTCAACGTTGGTGGACTTGAACTTGGAAAAATGGTGTGTACTGATGTCTTTCTGCGGTTGGAACAACATTTCTTTTAGTGTTCATTCATGTTTATTTCGTGCTTATCAATGAACTAGAAAGAAGAGATAATCGGTTCACGAGCAGCTATAACTATGGCGCTACAGCGATCACGACACATTAAAGAGCCACAAAACTGTATTTATTGTTTAAATATCTTTTAAAAAAAGAACAATTTCAAAGTTTATACTTTGTTTCATATCAAAAGTAACTTGCTCTGTCCTGTCTGTCGGCGTGTTGTCAGTGTCCTCTTTGCTCCGCGATGTATTTTCTCTACGTGAGAACGTGTGTCGCGTGAGAGCGCCATGGCTTGTCGGACATAGCAACAGTAACTAAAGGGGGCGGGTCTTTGAGAACGGTCAATAAGCATTTAAATAGCTACAGTATGCCAAAGTTTGTCTGTGTTCTGAGAAGCTTAAAACTCAACTTTACATGTGCAGGTGTTTTTCATATCCCACATTCTCCACCAGAAAAACATCCAGCCCCACCACTGGATCAGTTTGTAGTGTTTATATCATGTGTGTGTGTATGTGTGTTGTAGCTCTTTCCACACAGGTGAAAAAGCAATGGAAATAAAGTTTTTTGATGGCCTGTTTATTTTGGAAAATCAACACTGAGCGCAGTATGCCGGCAGACATTTTGTACACTAGTGTGTTTTTATGTGTGCGTCTGTGTACTCTCCATACAGTTAACCACCATTATTTTGACATTTCCTTGCATTTAAGATGCATTCATTTCCAAACAGATTTTTGCCAAACAGATCGTAAAGCCATTGGGATTTTTTGAACTAGTGCGGAAGGTTCAACTCCAAGCAGAGGGACTCTCTGTTAGGGGTTAAACGTTTTAACAGCCATGCTTCTGCAGAAACACACACACAATAGCTCTCCCAGATGGGTTGTGCTTCTAATTATGGCCCAAATTGAGTTTGCAGGTGATTTGATTAAAGTAATCTGATATGAGATATTTCGCAGAACTTAATTTTATGTGCGTGGGTGTGCAACTTTAACATACTCAAAGGGACTGCGTCCCTTTTTTTCTCAGTGATTCAATGTGACTGTGCTTTATTATAGCATGTGTAACTATATCTTCTAATCGATCACAGGGTGAAAGGATGAACTCTTCAGAAACCTAATCTGTTTAACCGTCCCTTCTTGTCTTATTCGTTTCTCTGTCCTCTTTTTTGGGCTGTATTCTTGTTACACTATGGATTCTTTCATCTATTATATGCATCTGTGTGACAGCTGACAGTCTTTTTCATGAGGGAGTATTTCAGACACCCTGGCTTCATCTCTCCGTCCCCTTTCATGTGGATGCGTTTCTATCGCAGAGAGAAAGAGAGAGAGATCACTCTCTAGAGAAGGACATTAACCTGATTGAAAGCGCCCACCCCTCACCCTCCAAGCTAGCGTGACCTTCAGTCACTTGTCTGTGTGTGTATCTTACACTCCCACAGGAACTTGAGTGAAAAAAAGGGTCCTCTGGTACTTTTAGTGAGAAGCAGAAGAAAGACTCAAGATAAGGAAGACCCAGAGAGAAGATGGCTGTACATTTTGAGGCCAGTAGACAGCGGATCACAGCAGGGGAGTGATCATGAGCGACTTTAGCGATGGACTATGATGATATACTCTATATACCATGTGTAACTCCGAGTGGGATTTGAACTGGGGTCTCCAGCGTAGGAAGCGGGAGTACTCCATAGAATTCAATGAGAAACCTTTGACATCATACACAGACGTGTTGAGCATGGAAATGTTATTGTCATGATGAAATTATATATCGGGTTATGATTTTGCCATTATTACATGTTGGAGTGTGATTCTCAATTTATTCAGCTAGCATAATTTTATTTACATTTATTTTATTTATGCTATTTAGACACGTTTGAACATCGCAACCTTTCCCTAAACCTACCCCATTTGTGTATTATATGATATAAAATACAGGATATAACAGGCAGCTATGACTGCAGACACAATTTATTCAAAATATACAAAATATTTCAAGTGCTCCGAGGCCAAACGATTGATGTGTGTGAAGAAAATCCCCAAAAGCGATCAGCGTCTCCTTCCGCCAAAGATCATGCACACATTCAAAAATTGCCGCCCAAAGAAACATTACATCAGCTTTCATAGTCAAATTGCATTGGCTCTCGTGTGTCTCGTGACCGAATGCGTCATGCTACAGAGTCGTGTGTATCTTTTCAATGAGATATGACTGTGTGCCTTCATGGAGCAGCGATTAAAACATTAAGATCAACTCTGTATCGTATGACTTCAGAAGACTTGGGATGCAACACAAGTTAATACTTTTATACAGTTTTTGGTCAGTTTTTGCAATAAATACCTGTGACTGTACTTTTATTTGTCTGTTACGTGTTTTATATTCTTGAGAAGTGGGTAGGTTTAGAGTAGGAGTGGGGTTAGTGGCTCCAAAATATAAAAGTAGCCTATAAATATTCCTAAAACCATGTCTACTTTTACAAATGCAAAGAATTAAATGCGTCTTTATCTGACGCCGAGGGTTCCTGACCAAGCGTGACCAATATGTGACGAGTTGGGAGTGAGAACGTGTTGACCAATTAGCGTCTGATTTACGGCATGCTTGAAATACCAGAATGCCACAAATACCAGTAAGTTGACTAGCGCAAACCTTAGTAAATCATCTCCTCCTCTCCATAAATTTTGCTTCTGAAAGGGAATCTCCTACAAATGCATATGCAATAAAGGTCAACCTCAAAAATAACGGTGTCCATGCCTCTTCAGCTCTAATTTTTCACTGCGTGTCTTTAGTACATCCTGACAGTAGTTTTTTAATGCCAAAAGAGGGTTTGTGCTGGTGCAAGCTAAATCTGGCCCAGGATGTTTACGATGCAGCATCAGCGTAGTGCATTAATATACCAACAGTCTTCACAATATCTTATTTTGTGTTCTGCGGAAGAAAAAAAGTCACACAGGTTTGAGTGAGTAAATAAAGATAGAAATTTCATTTTTGATTGAACTCCCTTTTAATATCGATAAGCAATATCTACTATTTGTGTGTGCTGTGCATTTTTGTGCTTATTGGAGTATCATCTCGTTATCTTAGCAAACTGCTTACATCATAATCCATTGAAATCAATTGTCTCCTGTGCATTTCACGTCTGTTGAGCTGCTGCCTCCTATGAAGAGCGTTCCAAATCAGTGACTTTTGAGGATTCTTAGAGGCAGGACACAACAAAGCAGCTCACTAGGATTCCAATTTAATAGCAATCTTCCATCCATGTTCTTGAAAGCAAATCAGCATAACTTTTTATTATTATTTTTTTTTTTATGCCCACTGTAATATGTAAATGACATTTTTAAAGTGCTGTAGCAACAGCTGAACTTGGTCAAACCTGTCAAGCTTTTGACAAATTCATTGGTTAAAATGAACTGCATTAGGTAGTTTTCTGAAATAAGAAATGAAAAAAAAAAATTTTTTTAGCTAGAAATGTGGTCTTAGATGCTTCTGAATAAGAGTTTCAGAACAGAACAGAGAGGAAGCAGGAAATGAGATGAAAATTACAGGTATTTGAGAAACTAGTCAAAGAGAAGAAGTGATTTATTCCACAGATAGCTCTCTCTCCACTGACCGCAGCACGGTGGTGAAACAAATAGGTCCGTGGGGCGAGGAACAAAACGGAGAGATAGAGATGGCGAACGAGAGATGGAGCAATGATTTGGGTGAGATTGGGGTAGTGGGGCGTGCGGGAGAAATCAGAGACAAATTATTGTTGTGTGAGGCAATTGTTGCGATAGAATAAGCATTCAGTTAAATTGAAGACCTCAGACTTTTGCAAATTGCCTGAGATAACAGTGTGGCGAAAACAAGGCAAGTCGTTTGTATTCCCGCCGTCACCGAATTCACACACAAAAGAGGGGCTCTCACTCAATCAAGAGAAAGAGTAAAAATATCCCACAGCGATCCCCTCTTTCAATCTCTCTATTTCTGCTTATCCCGCTTTATCTCTGAAGCTCTCATTTTTGCAAAGAGGAAGCGAGTGGATTGAATCTGGCCATTGGTTGATGATCATAAATAGCTTTACGGCGCCTAAATCCCCCTCTCGCATGCTGGGAAAGAGGAGGCCGGGGGAAGGAAGATGATAAAAGCAGGGTGCGGGGAGGAGAGAAGAAAGGAAACAGGAAGATAAAGAGGGAAGTCTGAGGTGAAGTGGGCTGGGGAAGGATTTGAAAAAGAAGCGAGACTACGTATCGTAACAGTAAAGACATGCATTTCAAACCCACAAACACTACAGATATCCTGAGATGAGTGCAGGGACAGATGAATTAGTGTGTTTCGGAATAGACACCACTGTGCCTTCTCAGCACAATAAAAGAAAAACAACACCAGCGATACGAAAAGCCAAATTTGTCCCAACATGACATGCGAGTGCATCACAGATACTTGAGAATCAGCATAAATACAAGCCAGTGTTCCTACAGATGTGCACTGGATGTTGATTAAACCCGATCTGTCCTCCTTCCGTCACTGAGATCCTTCCTGTTTACATCCCACCAGATTTCTCATTGATCTCTCATCTTATCGTCTGCTAAAATGTTTTTCCTCTTTCGCTTTGTTTCTCTCTCTCTCTCTCTCTCTCCGTATTGAACAGTGGGATGTGTGTCATGTGGAATGAAGGTGTCAGTTTCGTATCATACAGCAATGCTAGACAATTGCAGAGCTGCACCGCATGACTCCACATTAACTCCGCTAACAGGAAACACTTGAGAGGTGCAGAGGAGCACTGTGGCCTTCTTTCTTCCCCTTCTCTCTCTACTTTCACTTATTTCAACTGAAAGCCATAGATGTCAATGAGAGAGGACACAAATAGCCTCTCCACCTCTGGCTCCAATACCTCCGGCTGTCAGGAACTGCAGGGTAGAGGGAGAACGATGAGGAAAAAAGTATGGCCTACACAGAACAATTAACCCCCAAGAGAGTACAGTAGGAGTCCTGCACTTCCAGCCTATTAGCATACAAAAGTGCTCAACCTGAGTAAGACACAGCTACAGATGGCCCAAGGGGGTTGCACACACACACACACACATACACACACATTCTTGAATATGTGCTTTACAGGAACTCTCCATAGGTGTAATGGTTTGTATAGTCTGTCTGTCTGTGTCTGTGTCTGTGTCTGTGTCTGTCTGTCTGTGTCTGTGTCTGTCTGTCTGTATCTGTCTGTCTGTGTCTGTCTGTCTGTCTGTGTCTGTCTGTCTGTCTGTGTCTGTCTGTCTGTATCTGTCTGTCTGTCTCTATCTATCTATCTATCTATCTATCTATCTATCTATCTATCTATCTATCTATCTATCTATCTATCTATCTATCTATCTATCTATCTATCTATCTATCTATCTATCTATCTGTCTGTCTGTCTGTCTGTCTGTCTGTCTGTCTGTCTGTCTGTCTGTCTGTCTGTCTGTCTGTCTGTCTGTCTGTCTGTCTGTCTGTCTATCTATCTATCTATCTATCGTCTGTCTGTCTGTCTGTCTGTCTGTCTGTCTGTCTATCTATCTATCTATCTATCTATCTATCTGTCTGTCTGTCTATATATCTATCTATCTATCTGTCTGTCTATCTATCTATCTATCTATCTATCTATCTATCTATCTATCTATCTATCTATCTATCTATCTATCTATCTATCTATCTATCTATCTATCTATCTATCTATCTATCTATCTATCTATCTATCTATCTGTCTGTCTGTCTGTCTGTCTGTCTGTCTGTCTGTCTGTCTGTCTGTCTGTCTGTCTGTCTGTCTGTCTGTCTGTCTGTCTATCTATCTATCTATCTATCTATCTATCTATCTATCTATCTATCTATTTTTCTCCATAAAAAAAATGAAATGACAAACATTGGTAGTAAAGTAAATGTGTAATTGGTATCTCTCTACATGATCGCCATGCATTCTGTCATGTTTTGCTGGTTGTGTTGTGATGAATGTAAGGCGTAGGATTTGCGTGTATTTAAATATGTATAACGTTACACCCCTGCACAATAACAGGAACTAATGCAACCGTGTCCCTGTAAGATATTGTACACAAAAATACAACATTTTCCTCCCAGGCTCCTAGCCAGCTCTCCAAACATGCTACAGTTCTCTGCTGAAATGATTATGCGCTCCAGAAGTCATTGCTGAAATCATAAAAGTAGAACATAACCGTAATCGTTATTGCATAATGTTAAAGCCAATCCTGTAGCACACCTATTTCCTGCGCTGATCGCTGGTGTCTTTAACAGAAACACAGCAGCCTACACGTCTCTCTTCTAAAGGCCCCTGTGGGACCGTATGCACACAATGTGGTTACCGTTGCATTGTCTGCTAATTGCTGTTGTTCTGTTGATGTGCTACCGTGCGCTAACACAGCATTCACGTAAGATGGGGAATCAACCTATGGATGTGCCCTCACATGTGAAAGCAGCTGGGTAATGAGGTTGTCGCGGTTGTCGTTAATGAAGCTGATTGAATTGGCAACACATGCAGCAATAATGACAGGTCAGAGAGGGTATCCCAGCATCCTCTGCTCCTGAGGGCATGGGGCAGCAGGGGAGGCATGGAAACACGCGAGTGTTGCCAGCTTCTGTCTCTCCCGCACACATGTCCAAACACACACTCACTCATCAGTTTGTGCTTAAAGCTCATCATTAGAGTAACTGACAGAGCAAGGTCAGAGAGAGATGGACTATATTCAGAGAGGAAGGTTTATAGAGAGATGATGAAAGAGAGAGAGAGAGGGGGAAGAGATGCGGTTTTACCAACCCAGGCTCATTGGAAAGACGTGCCTGTGGCGACATTTCTGCAAAATGACTTTACATTACGTCTTGCGTCATACACTTGAATTATTTTAATACATTTCCTACAAAGTATATACATACATGAGAATTCATTTTTATCATATTTTCATTCTAAATTCCACAGATTGCATTTATTGTGTTTATTAGCATTCTGTGCTGGAAATAGAGGAAATAGTTTGACTTTTTCTATTATAACTTTGATCTTACTGTAACTACTTTACATAAATAATTTTCACAGAGTAAATATTTAAATAGTTTTTTATTTGACTCTTTGTTTGATCATCATAGATTTAAAGTGTCATAAGTCATTTTTTATGATGTATTTTTTATAATTTAGTCTGGGTCTGGGACAAGGGTTAAGCAGTATAGTTTCTGAGATTGTTTTATATGACTTTTATATGCATAAAATAAAAATCTTCATGAACATGAACCCGTGGGACATAAAAGTTAAAGTAACACCCTTAAATGAAAACAAATGGTGAGATCTAGATAATTGTAGACACATAGTGAGAAATAAAAGAGGGAACAGATGATCCCGAAGGGCATCTTAACACTTTCTTTCTGTTTTTCTTTTTTTTACTCGAGTTGATAATTAAGTTGAGTTGAGTTGTAGTTTAGCTGTTTAGTCCAGACTTAAAGGTGACCTTGATCGTGGAGCTATTGCTCTATGGGCCGAGGGCCACTGGGAGGGGGGGATCCCGGTGACAGGAAGGTTTTCCTGTGGAATAGGAAGTGGGACGCGCCTGCAGCTGATCAAACTCCATTTGATTATTAAGACTTTCATCTATTCTCATTCACTAATGAAACATCAAACTGCCTGTTGATGTCAAATAACAGACACACACACTCAATCATTCAACACACACACAAGCTGTCAGCCTCCCACTTTTTCACACACTCCCACTTCTAACATCATCAGTCACACTAACAGCGCACATGCAGTCCGACCAAAACAACATTCACACTTTCTTCTACAAAAAAAACACACATAATACATGCATGCCAGCTGCAGGCACTGTCACAAAGGCATAAACAAAGAGCAAACGGCATTAAACCTTCAGCTCAACACTTTCATCAGCACAAGACTGCAGCCTTGAGAGACACTCTGAAGTCCTGAGTTCTCAAAACCACCACGCTACTCTTGTCTGCAGTATTTCAGTGCAAAATGTCTAATTCATTTCACAAATGCAATACAGTTTAACCAGATGAAATGCAGCCGCTGTGCCGTGTTATTCAAATTAAGCCATTGTCATTCTTTTCAGTACAGACACACCTCCTTTCTATGTAAATTAGGTTTATTATAGATTGTGCCTAATTCACAATTCTCTGCACGGCGCAATTAACATTGTGCTATTATCACTTGTGGAAAGCAGGCGGTAAATGGAAGTTCATTTAATATAGGTGTTTGTTTCAGGGTTGTGTGCCATTCAGGCTTGAATGGAGCATTCCTTTACATTTGAATTCGAATGCAAGGAACGTTTAAATAAATGAGTGTGTCCATAATTTTAACTACAGACAAACTTTATATATTGCCTTGATAAAGACTTGTTTGTAAATGTTTAAAAAGCCTGAAAGGTGTATAGACTCAGATATAGATATAGATAGATAAGATCCATACATCCATAGATAGGATGGATGCACTGTAAGTTGGCAAAACTAAAAGAAAATTAAGTCGAAGAATTAAAAGTTTAAGTAAGCAGAACTTGCTGATTTTTATTTTGTAATCATACATATTAATTGCTCTGAACTTGAAATATTTGAATAAGCTCATTCATACATTCAACTTAAACTAGCTAATTCGATCAATTCCACCTTGCTTGGTTACACAATGCTTTGATAGCATTAGCACTTGCTAAATGAGGACAGCAATATAATACATTTAACATATATCAAACTAAGCTCATGCTCCACTCGTCGCCACTTAATTTTGGCATTTACTGTCTCTTTTGAGTGTCATGGCAAAGCATGCTGGGAGATAGAAATGCCAGCCCAGTTTCAGTTAAATTGAAGCTAGTATAAATGAAAATAAGTTCATAAAACTCAAAACAATGAAGCAATTCAGATTACTTAATGTGTTAGTTTTGTGAACTCAAAAGAAAAAGAAAGTTCTAAACTCATAAAAGTTAATTTGTTTGAACTCATTTGTTTAATTTGAGTTGGCTCTACTCAAACCAATTATTTATTTTGAGCGTTAAGGTTTACAGTGTGGACAGATGGATGGACGTTTTTAACTTTGTATCCAAAATAGTTTCAAAGTAAATCCTATACCCTTTTTTCAGTCTAGTGTGCATTTAAGTGTAAATTGATTTAATTTAATTAAATCTAAAAGTCAACATCTTAAGATTAGGTGCTTATTTGTTTTGTAAATGACCAACTACCTTTACTTGAGTAGGATAAATATAAACTGCTACTGCTTCCTGACACTTACAGCTGGTTCACCTGATATTTTTGCTTCATTGCTGCCTGTCGTTTTGGAAAATAATGCAATGGAAAATATATAGAGTAAACAGCTCTCAGTGCCATTGAGATGTACATGTCTGCAGTGGTTCACGCCAGACTGAATGTGTCAGGCATAAACAAGACTTAAGGGGCAGGACAGATACCTTGAGAGGGTTGGTGGCTCCTCTAACCACCTACTGCCCTGCTTCTGTGTCTATAAAAGAACCCCGCCTGTTACTCTAGGGGATGAAAGCATGCTGCCGTGTTTTGACTAGTGCCATCTGATCTTATACCGAAATAAATAGATCATATGCTGAAGGCAGATTTCTTCTTTTATTCAGGTCCTTCTGTTTACGCAGTGTACATTTCGAGACAGTCTGGGTTTGACGTAGGTGCTTTTTTGAGGATTGGTTGAGCAGCTGGTGTTGAGTGGTCAGTTTCTGCAATCGTTGACATGGTGTAGAGATAGTGGCAGGATGTTGGGAAATTACCGGCCACTGACATGCGAAGGGCTTTTGTTTAACTTTCATTAAAGGACGGATGATTGGGGAATGAGGGATGGAAGGAAGGAGGAAAGCTCTTGAGTGTGACACTAGAAAGATGTGTTTATGTTGAGGGGTGGAGTTGTTTCCTCTTGCGCATCCGTATGGTCACAATCCACCTTCATCTCATGGTCATGCTGTTGCTTTGACATCTGCTGTCTCTGGGGGTCAGTAGGTCATGGTTCAAAGGGTCTTGTTTTAGTTTAGATGATGAACATGGGGATTGGCTGGTTGTTCTGGAGAAGAGATTATTATTGACAGGAAGACAAGAGCAGATTTGAAGGGGATGGGAAATGCTTTAGACTCACAAAGCTGGTCATCACTCAACCTTTGGCCTTTTTCCGGACGTGCATGAAAAACGCAGAGGAAAGGCCGATTGTTTTCTTTAGGGAGGAGTTCATTTTAAAACACACTCTTTGAGTATACGTCCATCTTCACACAGATCACTTCAGAAGGATATGTTTTTTTTTAAATATATATAAATACTATTGAATTATTGATTTGCTTTGTTTGTATTTGTGTTAACTGCAATTGTTCTGCACTTTTGAAATTCCTTGTACTTGCCATATATGTTGGAATCTTTACATAATTAATCAACATTAAAATAAATAGCAAACAATTATATATATATATATATATATATATATTTGTTAAACGGTCTGCCAACAGCAATGTTCCTTCTGATTCGCACATGACAAATGAGATTTACTCTCTGTTCTTGGTGGTTGAAATGGTTGTTTTCCAGAGATTTAGCACAAGGTCTTTGAGAGCTGCTCTGCTCTGTTGCTTTTGGAGCTCTACCCATAATCCCTCTGCAGGTCAAGCATGATCATATGAAGCCTCTCAGTGAAACAGTCAGAAATATGTTTGCGAGCAGCGACACAGATGGATGTATATATACAATGTGTATATGTGTGTGCGTGTGTATTAATGTAGCAATATTATTCAAAGATATAAAGTCTAGAAATTATAGTTTTATCTATAAATGATATATGGAGATGATAATATTTATATATACACTCACCTAAAGGATTATTAGGAACACCTGTTCAATTTCTCATTAATGCAATTATCTAATCAACCAATCACATGACAGTTGCTTCAATGCATTTAGGGGTGTGGTCCTGGTCAAGACAATCTCCTGAACTCCACACTGAATGTCAGAATGGGAAAGAAAGGTGATTTAAGCAATTTTGAGCAATTTTGAGCATCTCAATCCAATGATGGCAAGAGGCCGCCCCTCCACACTTGCTTATCATTGCTGGTTGTTGGTGCCAGACGGGCCGGTCTTAGTATTTCACAATCTGCTTAGTTACTATGATTTTCACGCACAACCATTTCTAGGGTTTACAAAGAATGGTGTGAAAAGGGAAAAACATCCAGTATGCGGCAGTCCTGTGGGCGAAAATGCCTTGTTGATGCTAGAGGTCAGAGGAGAATGGGCCGACTGATTCAAGCTGATAGAAGAGCAACTTTGACTGAAATAACCACTCGTTACAACCGAGGTATGCAGCAAAGATTTTGTGAAGCCACAACACTCACTGAGGGCTACAGCAGCAGAAGACCCCACCGGGTACCACTCATCTCCACTACAAATAGGAAAAAGAGGCTACAATTTGCACGAGCTCACCAAAATTGGACAGTTGAAGACTGGAAAAATGTTGCCTGGTCTGATGAGTCTCGATTTCTGTTGAGACATTCAGATGGTAGAGTCAGAATTTGGCGTAAACAGAATGAGAACGTGGATCCATCATGCCTTGTTACCACTGTGCAGGCTGGTGGTGGTGGTGTAATGGTGTGGGGGATGTTTTCTTGGCACACTTTAGGCCCCTTAGTGCCAATTGGGCATCATTTAAATGTCACGTCCTACCTGAGCATTGTTTCTGACCATGTCCATCCCTTTATGACCACCATGTACCCATCCTCTGATGGCTACTTCCAGCAGGATAATGCACCATGTCACAAAGCTCTAATCATTTCAAATTGGTTTCTTGAACATGACAATGAGTTCACTGTACTAAAATGGCCCCCACAGTCACCAGATATCAACCCAATAGAGCATCTTTGGGATGTGGTGGAACGGGAGCTTCGTGCCCTGGATGTGCATCCCACAAATCTCCATCAACTGCAAGATGCTATCCTATCAATATGGGCCAACATTTCTAAAGAATGCTTTCAGCCCCTTGTTGAATCAATGCCACGTAGAATTAAGGCAGTTCTGAAGGCGAAAGGGGGTCAAACACAGTATTAGTATGGTGTTCCTAATAATCCTTTAGGTGTGTGTAGAAAATAATATAGTATTATTCATATTTTATATAGTAATATTTTTAAAATGAATAGTAAGTTTAAAAACAGAGTTTATAAATCTTTTTATTATATACTTTTTGTATATATGTATATATATATGCAGGGAGAGAGCAACAGAACATATTTAGTTTGGAACTGCCATGCCAGAAAAAGTGCAGAGAACACAATCACCTGTTTTTAAAAGTCAAGTAGACAGCACCTGTCACAACAGTCTGACGCATTCCAGTCCCTCACCGCAAAACACAGATATAAACAATGGCACATCGATCCAATAAAAAAATGGCGTGCATGTGGAGAAGTGAGTCATCGAATTGCTATATTGCAACCCCTCTATTACGGACAACTCATTTGAAGCGAATCGCCACCATCTCTGACTTATCTGACTTACCTCTTATCTGGCTCTCTCTCTTTCATGCTAATGAAAAAAGAAAAACAGAAATCAATGGTCGTGAGATTGCAACCACACAGGTCCACATCTCAATCCAATGATGGCAAGAGGCCGCCCCTCCACACTTGCTTATCATTGCGAACATTTGAATTCACACAACCTTTTCAGACTGAATGATAAAACAGTGCAGGCAGAGAGAGGGCTTTACATTGTTATCTGCACCGCTAAACAGTATTTGACATTTGACGCACATTTAAAAGTCAATGGGTTTGCTCTCAAATCAGCAAATATTATCAAGGCCCTAATTTCCCTTTTTAATGGAGAGAAACAGGTGTGAGGCGATGATTAGAGCAAACGTGTGAAAACGGCTATAGCTGAACAGACTGGACCGCTCAGGCCTTTTTTTCCCCCACTCTTTCCCTTGAAACCTTGCCTCGGGCATCATCATAATGCATTCAGGAGAACGCAGACTCCAATTATAATTACAAACGCATTTCTCGTTTGTCCGTGGCTGTCAAAAACAGGCCTTCTTCAATGTGCGACATGTTCTTTGGTAAACGATTGCGAGTTGTGTTGATGCTGCTTTGCTCTGACAAGCGTCCTCAATGTGGCTGGTGGTCTGCCAAGATGTGTTTATCGCTGTACCTTCTGAAAGAGGGTAAAATATGTCATTAAATTGTCCTGACTGTGTTTTGTCACTCCATAAACAGTTCCAGCTTTATTGAGATAGCGACAAGAAGGCTCTAGGGATGTTGCCGTGCGTCTCATAATCACTTTTGTTTATGTTTTTTGTTTTCTTTATCTCCCCTGACAGGAGCCGTTGAACGCATCTGGAGCCTCCACACCTCCTCGTCCAATCCGAACCCTCGCTCCTCGTCCAATCAGAATCTGCATTCCGTGGAGGAGAATAAAAGGAGTGGGAGCGGAGAAATGGGGTGTGCGAAAGTTCTTCTCGTGATGTTTGTGATCGGGTTTGAAAAGGGGATTTGCGTCAACTGGAACCCCGTCCCACGCAAGACAGTTAAATATAATGGTGAGTATCTAATGACCAAACAAAACTGTGAGCGATTCCTCCCAGCGGTGATCACGCAGCAAATGAGCCCACTGTCCCGTTCCCGTTTTTCTCACAGTATTTTTTATGGCACTCCTCCTTTCTTTATTCGTCCGTCTCTTTCTTCTTTTCTTCGGTCGACCCCTCCCTTCATTCTCAATGCAGATTTGAGATAAAAGGTGCGATTTCTGCTTTGAATTTACTGAGATATCACATTACTGCACGGTTTTATAGGCTTTACCTCCCTATTCATTTGCGTTCGCTCCATTTGTGCCTGTTCTCCCTTTCTCACACTGTTTTCTATGTCGCCGCTCTCTACTTCTCTTTTTCTTTTGCGCTTGCTCTGCAGGGAATTCAATAGGAATGAATTGTGCGTGATGAGAGTGCTGTTTAGAACGAAACAAATCTTTTACTTTATCAGTATTTTTGCCTGTTCTAGGAAAAACTTCTAAGCATCCTTAAAAATGCATTTACTTTACTATTTTAATATTTGTTTTCTGATAATATAATTAGAATTATCTCATTAGCAAAATATTTTTTTTTATTTTTAAGCATACATCTAAGAACATTTAATCAGGTTTATGCTTAAAGTAGGAGAAAAACTATTTGCCAGTGGGGTAGTAAAAATAATGTTGGACGTCAGACTGAAAATGCTCTGGAAGCTTAAATCTGTCCTGCTTTAGGCATTTATAGATGTTTTTTTTTTTTTTACAGCAATATGAGATAGAAACCTGTGTAAGAGACTGATTCTTGTGGTGAATTTGCACTAAAATCAGGTTGAAGGCACAGATGCACCCTCAAAATGAACACAGATTTTTTTGCAGGCCAGTCCTGAATAAAAGGTTGTGGAGGATGAAACGGATTAGCGTGATCTGGCATACTATGCTGAGACTGTAAAATATCACTTCACTACTCTAGTCCAGACATCTGAATCGGCTCTTTAAAATGCAGAAAGTGCACTAGTCTACACTGCGTGTCTGGATGGATGCCCTGTCATAATGCTCTTCACCACCATTTAATGAATTACTTCTGGAAAGATCAATAGAAAATTTACTCAAACATCTTTTTTTATTTTTTATTAAAACTCAGCTTAACGTAATATCACAAAGTTAATTGTGCCTGGTAAATAGCACTGCCTTTTTTAAATAAGCATAATTTGCACTACTACTTCTATCAAATATTGATTTTTAAAACAGTGTCTTATGCTCACCAATGGTGCATTTATTTGATAAAAAAATACAGAAAAAATATACAGTGGTGCTTGAAAGTTTGTGAACCCCTTGAAAATGTGAAAAAAGAGAGATCATACAAAATGCTTGTTATTTTTTATTTAGTACTGTCCTGAATTTGATGTTTTACATAAAAGATGTTTACATATAGTCCACAGGACAAATACTGTGTGTCGTTTTGTGATGGTTGTTAAAGCTGCAGTCCGTAACTTTTTGTGCTCTAGCGGTTAATAAACAGAACTGCATGCGTCTTGTGGAAGAACATTGCAGCCGGAGCTACTTCTCTCTGTTTATGTCTATGGCGAGTCACGCAGGGACTGTGCTCCTCCACAGCAGTTCCTACCAGTTCAGTAACGAGTAATCAAACCAATTACTGTTTCTCCCGTTACAAAGCCGTTAGCGTTACTGAGAATAAAATGCAGCGTTACTATAATTGAGCTCACTGAAGCAATTTTCATCCGAACAGGCTCTCTGTCAGTTGGACCTACAACGTTTTTTCCCTCTGGTTGGTTGGTGTGTGTGTGTGTGTGTGTGTGTGTGTGTGTGTGTGTGTGTGTGTGTGTGTGTGTGTGTGTGTGTGTGTGTGTGTGTGTGTGTGTGTGTGTGTGTGTGTGTGTGTGTGTGTGTGTGTGTGTGTGTGTGTGTGTGTGTGTGTGTGTGTGTGTGTGTGTGTGTGTGTGTGTGTGTGTGTGTGTGTGTCTGTGTGTGTGTGTGCGTGCGGGTGTGCGTGCATGCCATGCGTGTGGGGGGGTGGGTGGTGTGGTACACATAACTGATGATGATTGGTGGGTGGGAGACAAGGTTGAGGTTGGTAGGTTGAGTTCACACACACACACACACACACACACACACACACCTATGACACACACACACGCATATGCAGTCACACACACCAACGACCAGGAGGAGTCAGAGCGATGGCAAGTCCAACGACTTCAAAGGTAGCTTTCGCAAACTGGAAGTATAAGCACTACTTTTCCCTCGTTGAGGTGAAAGGTAAGAATGTTAATGTAACGTGCAACTTATGCCCAGGAAGAAAGAGTCTCTCCATGTCGGTGGCAAGTAATTCTAATCTAATGAAGCGCCTCACATCATCACATGCCGCCACAAAATTAGTGGCTAAAAACCCAGGTGATAATGTGAGCTCCACTACCAAAGGAGTAGGATAGTACTGATAATATTTACACTGTAGTAGGTCTACTGATAATATTTACAATAATGTATTACATTTTATAGGTGTCTCTCGCATTGTCCCACAGCAACATTACAATAGTGTAGATTAATGTACAATGTTTTATAATAATAATTTATTCTATTTAGTGTCCAATTCATTCATTTAACATATTTAATATTGGGGCATCCAAGTTATTTGACATATTTGAACATTTGAAAAAAAAGTAACACTGTAGTTACTTTCCCTGGTAATTAGTTACTTTTATAATGATGTAACTCAGTTACTATTTGTAAGAAGTAACTAGTAACTATAACTAATTACTTTTTTAAAGTAACATGCCCAACACTGCCCATTATAAACACTTACTATAAATGTACCATAATGATTCAGGGTAAGATAAAAACACGGTTTGGAAAATGGATTCATGCTGTACATTCTCATTATATCATTTTTGTAAATCTTGAACACAAAAAAAGTTACGGACAGCAGCTTTAATGAGTCCCTTGTTTGTACTGAGCAGTTAAACTGCCCAATGTTCTTCAGATTTCCAGCATCTTTTGCATATTTGAACCCTTTTCATCAGTGACTGTATGATTTTGATATTTTGAGGGACTCAAACACAACTATTTAAAAAGTTGTTAATTCACTGATGCTTAGAAGGAAACACAACGCATTAAGAGCCGGGGGTGAAAACTTTTGAACAGGATGAAGATGTCCACAGTTTTCGTATTTTGTTTAAATATATATTTTAAAAAAAAAAGTCATTTAGTACTGCCCTTTCGGAAGGAACAACAGTTACTTACATGTCTCCCGGAAGACAAATTATGTACAATTTACCTTGATCTTTCAAAAATGCTTCACCTCCCAGCTCTAATGCATTGTGTTTCCTAAATAAATAAAAATAACATGCATTTTTGTATGATCCCTCTTATTTTGTTAAAATTATTCACATTTTCACCGATTCTGCAATGGGTTCACCAGTGGCGTAGGCAGAAAGTGGATGATGGGTGGGCCTCTAATAGTGTGGGTGGGCCGGAATAATTTGCATTACCCCTTAATTTGGAAGAAAAATTCAAACAGCATTTTGAAACAGCAACACAGCCAAAAGTATTCCTCATATGTTGGACCTTTTATTGTCTATTGTATTTTAATGTCTACTTCTACATGTTGATGCCTTCTCAAACCCCCATACGAGCTGTGTTTGTGATGTTTGAGAGCGAAGCGCGGAAGGACCGTTTGCAAGTTTGCTTTACTTTTTAAACAAAATACTTAATCTGCAAGCATAAGCTCCATGCGATCAAGTGTGAGCGGCTGCAACGTGAAAAAAATTTAAAACAGAGCTGGAGAAAGATCCAACCGAGTCCTGATAACTATATCACGAAGAGAAATCACAATGTCTGAGTCCTGTATCGACAACCTGCCATTGCTAATACAGTACATGTGGCTTATGTACATTTCAGAAAACCACTTGCTCACAAATATCATGTGCAAATATTGCATAGCCATGCCACGGCGGGCCAGACTAAAAACCTACCCATTTCTAACCTTGTATGGCTGATGTCTGTTCTAAACAAGTCGGAGTTGGCTGGGTTTTGAATTGAAGATGTTGATAAGATCATCAAAATCCTAATTATCTGTTAGTTCACTTTCAAACGACTAAAATGTTATGGTGTCCTGTCATCTTTGCCAAGATGTGTTTCTTTCTTAAATGTGTCATAAATGTGTTACGGTTTGGTTGTGGACAAGAAGCGCACGATGATGAAGAAGATAACTGAAATAGCTTTTAATATTAAAGACAGGAGAGTCAGGAGAAGGGCAACCAAACTTTAGCACTCAGGCTTACATTCATGAGGACAGACAGAGACTGAGTGAAAACGGAGGCCTTAAATGAACAGAGACAAACGAGATAATAAATGAACGCAGGTGGAAACTAATGAACTAATCAACGACAGAAAACTAGGTCACAGAGGGCCGAACTAAAAACACAAAAGATCAGACATGTGACAAAATGGCAGTTTAGCCATTTTTTTTTATTACAAAAAAAGGGCGCTGCTAGTTGGAATCGAATCCGAATATTTGCGCAAAGAAGAACATAACATACTTCCCGCCTCCTTCTTCCCATGCGAACAAACCCCGTTACAAATGTATTTTCCTGGATCTGACGGGATGTGCAAGCTGTCAATCTGGGTGGGCCTAAGCCACCCAGGCCCACCCGTAGCTACACTAATGGGGTTCACAAATGTTCAAGCACCACTGTATATAAATACAGTCAAACCAAAAATTATTCCAACACCAGATATAATTTTTTTACTAGTGGGTTCAGGACACTATAGTTCATTTATGTAAGTGAGGATGGCAAAATAAAGTAAACTGTAACATACAAAAATTCTTCATAAAGTTTAGTACCAAGTAAAATTGATAAAAATTTGGGACCAAAATGATTCAGACACTTTGACCTGACCATGTTTTTCTTAAAGGTCCCATGGCATGAAATTTCCATTTTAAGAGGTTTTTTAACATTAATATGAGTTCCCCCAGCCTGTATATGGTCCCCAAATGGCTAGAAATTTGTATAGGTTCTGGAGTTCTGGGTGTCCTGCTCTGCCTTTGAGAATATGAAAGCTCAGACGAGCCGATCTGGAATCTTACCTCTATGTTTACCTCCCCTTCCTCTGCTTTGCCCGCCCAGAGATTCAGTTTATCAGTCGCGATGTCAGCACAGGCTTTACAAACAGACTTTTACCATATGGATTCGACAGCACCGCCATAAACAGTGAATAACAGTGTTCATTAGTGCCTGATCTGTGATCAGTGATTTCTGATGTGTAGCTAATCATTCAAGTTCACAAAGACTTTCTTTCTAAATCGTTTAATACTGTCAGTCCCGCCGTTGGCCGTCTTGATGGCCTAAGCGTAATGCATCAGGGAATCAAGCCAGTGACTAAAACGATCAACCATTGTTTCTGTTAGTAGCATGAAAAAAATCCATTATTTAAATGATTAAACTACAGAAAGCGATCAAAGAACACACTCTTTATAATGCTCGGATTTGTCAATCACACGTCGCGAGTGTATCTGCACACTTGTCTAAACTGCCATAATAACGAATGACAAGATCACTGCATTCACGCGATCAACAAGACTGCTCATCATTGCAGCTTTTCATGTGATGGGAAAAGATCTAAAAAATAATGCTATAATCAACACTTGGACGATCCGTTCATCTCGACGGCTGTGATGGTAAACAAATATAGTAAAAGTATTCGAGAGGGGTTCCACATAAGGAGGAAGACGACAGGGTCGTGTGACTGGGACTTGTGTTTATTCAGAACTCTCAGATACAAACAAAATCGGTAAACAACTCGGTACAATAAAACTTTCACTGCTATCTTTCCCCAGCTGTCCATCTCTCTCAGAGTGTGACGGTGTCTCGCTAAATCACGCCCCCTCCGCCACATAATCTAATACTCATTTCAAACGCAAAGATGTCAGCCAATCACAACAGTGGGCGTTTTCACTGAAGTCTAACAGCAGACACGCCCCTTCAAACAGAGCGTTCAAACCAGAGGGCTAATATCAGAATAGAAAAATGCCTTTTATTTCTAAATTATGACGTTTTTTGATGTAAAAACCATACTAACAATATAAGTACACCTCTTCTTTAATTGCTAATGCAACCTTTTACACCACAGACAGAACAAAGTGAAGCATTGCTTGGTCATTGGTTGACCTAAATTGGTATCATCTAATTGTGTACTTAAATTTAACAGCTGACAGCTGATTGGTTGATTGTAATCCATTACATACCTTTCTGTCAAACTATCTGACATTATCAAGATGAATTTGTTCTGACAGTTTAACTCTTGAGTTCTTGTCATATTTTATTACCATTTTCTATAGCGAATAAACTTTGATTAGATGAGAAATGTTTGAAGGTGTCTGAATACATTTTGGTTTCACTGTATTAATAATGAAAAGTTTTTGTTTTGTTTTTGCATTCAAAATGTAATTTATTCCTGTGATTTTTCAGGATTCTTTGATGAATAGAAAGTTCAAAAGAAGAGCATTTATTTGAAACTAAAATATTTACTGTCAATTTTTGAAAATAATAATAATAATAAGTCTTGCTCACTCCAAACTTGCGAACCATAGTGTACATAGAATGGCCGTTCAAGATGCTGAAATGCTGCGGCACAACTGTTTTGTGATTTCGTTCCTCCATCTTTTCCTGTTTTAATCTAAATCACTGTTGATAATCAAAAAAGAAAACAGCTACAATAAACATTAGGCAGTAGGCATGATTTTATGTGTACACCCATAAACTGATAGCATCTCCTTTTAAGACCTCAGTAGAGATCGTAGCGGCTGGGAACACTGCCTTAAATGGACAGGAAATGGCTTTAGTTGAGCTACAGCGAGAGAGAGTGATGTTAAAGAAAGTCCAGAAAGAACAGAAAAGTACACAGTGTGTCTGCAGTGTGTGTTTAACTACTGTTTCAGGTCATGTGCGACTTCGTTTGGGCCCTAAACCACATAAACAGTAGGCCTGCGCAGCACACATGCGCTTTTCAGGGAGGATGAAAGCCAGAAAAACAGGCAAAGCATCGGAGTGCAATTTAATGTTTGTGTGTGAGAGCGCAGAGTGCTTAGACTGGCAGTCTGAGGGATTTAGAGCTCCAGTAGCGTGTGTGTGTGTGTGTGTGTGGTTGGAGGTGGAGAGCTGGATTGCAGCAGAGATAATATTTACCCAGTACTTTCCACACCCACACCCCCTGAAGACCCCTCCTCCACAATTATCCCCATCTTAAAGACACAGAGGATTCCCAAGCAATGCAAACACGCGTCTTTAGTGTGCAACTAAACGTCTTTTCATTCCCTCTGTTCATTATCAAAGCGCGGCGCGTGTCTCTGTGTGAGTGGTGTGGTTTAATCAACTAGACATAATCAAGCATGCGTGGCGCTCGTGGTGTTTTCAGCATCTGCCATCTCACTATATGAGGACATTAACACATGAACTTTGTCTCCAGATCTGGAATCAAAGTCAAAATCAAACTTGAAGAAATTGTGAAGGAAATATGTTACCATTGTACAGCAGGTTGTACTTCTCTAAGTAATAATAATAACAGTAATATGAGTAAAATTATTCAAACTATTTTTTTATTTATTTTTTTTTAGGAATATTACAATTTTTCATTTTGGCAGCATTTTGTTTGCCAAAAAATTTTGATTTCAAATGATGAATTCAATAATAAATGCAGAAATATTAAAACACAGATTTTCTGAAAGGATAAAATATTTCATAGGGGCCAATTATTGTAAAAAAAAAAGAAAGAAAAATAAATACATTTTTAAAATTCATTAATTGTTTCATGAATTCTATTGATGACACATGCTTTTTGATTATTAAAATTTAATTAGCTACTAAAATGGAATCCAGAAATATTAAAATGGAAAAAAAAATGAAATTTGAAAAATAAAATTGGGCCCTAAAAATGTAAACTACTTTTTTGTTAAATTGTTTTATTATTTAAAATAATTGGACATGTTCTTTGATTACTAAAATTTTATTTGACCATTAAAATGGGATCCATAAAGTTATATTTTTGGCCTTTTGGGCCTTTATTTAGATAGTAGGAGGACAGACAGGAAATCACGGGAGAGGAAAGAGGGAAATTGGACTGGGAAAGGACCTCAAGCTGGGACTCGAACTCGAACTCGGGTCGCCTGAAGTGCAACTGCACCATATATCGGAGCACTTGCCCTCACGGCTATGGCTCCGACAGAATCCAGAAAAATTCAAACGGAAAAAGAAGGAATTCGAGAACAAATAAAACAGAATATAAGAAAAAAGAAAGACCCTACTTATTGTGGCAGCCATTAAACTGTTGTCTTCGTGCAGAAAAACAGCTCTGAGAGTTCAAAGAGGAATCAGATGCCCCACCCATAACTTTCCACAGTAGAGCTCCACAACTGATGTCCTGGCACAACATGGTCAGAGAAAGAGTCAGAGAGCAGGTCAAACAGAAAATTAAAGACGAATTTCAACGGTGGCCAAAGGAAACTCCCGCTGACTTATAGAGGAATAGCATGAATGTCCAACGTGCTGAGGATGGCAAAGCTACAGAGAGAGAGAGGGAAGGGGACTGCCTGCCTAGCACATCTCTCTACCCTCCAATTACTGTAATGACGGCCTCCGCTGAAAAGGACAGGCCCACTGCGTGTGTATGTGTGTGTGTTTATGGAAGTCCTATCTGTCTATCTGTGCGGGACTCCTCCCCACGCACAGATATACACAGACGATGTGATTTATCCTCTCTAACAGACGGCCTCTCCTGCACTTGTACTTCTCGTTGTCTGTAAAAGTGTGTTTCTTTTTTCATTCAATAAATCTGTCTCCTGTACCCTTTGTGGACCTGTTCGCTCCAGAAGGAGTCTGTTTGTTAAAGGGGACAGAAAAAAAGAAAGTCTTTCTATTTTTTTATTGTGCGCTCGCCACTTTCATGAAAAGGTCAAACTCGGTACAAGCTGTGAGCTCAATTCTCGACTGCAGTCCCCCCCCCCTCCCCCTGGTCTGTCAAACGCCGGCCTATTTTCAACAACCTTTCACACATCTCTCCCTTTTAGTGTCATACTGTCTCTTCCGCTCACTCTTTCATTTTCTTTCAATCTTGCACCCCCCCCCCCCCCATTTCTATCTTGCTCTTTTACTCCCATACTGTTTCTGTCATTTTTCAGTACCCACAGCTTTTTTGCTTTCTCTGCCATTCCTGCATTCACTCTTGTTGGGCCCCGAGGACAGTTTCATTGCTCTGATGTTGCTTTTTCATAGCTCAGGAGACTAAGGGCCAGATTTACTAAACAAGGTAAGCTAGCATGAGAGCGCAATTCCAAAAAAAGCGCTGATGGGGATAAAAAGTTCTGCGCATAATTTACTGACGACGCACACATTAAAGAACACAGATGGAGCCGGATCATTTTCATAATGACCAACGCAATCAATCAATTAGCGTCTTAGGGCAGGACTTTAAGACATGCTTTTAAAAAAAGTGGCACAAATACCAGTACATTGACTAGCATAAACCTTAGTAAATCACCATGCATGAAAATGCAATATAGGTCAGCCGCAAAAAGTTTCCACGCCTTTTCAGCGCTATTTGTTCACTGCGTGTCTTTAGTAAATTCTGACAGTATAGTTTTTTGCGCCTAAAGAGGGTTTGTGCTGACCCAAGCTGTTAGTGTTGTCAGAATCTAGCTCTGAAATCTGCAACAATATGAATATAAAATGGTTGTGAATGTCTTTTTTATGTCGATTTTATGTGTCAGATCTTATGTAATTTATTGCTGACTTTGGTAACTTGAAACTTTCCCTGGTAGCCGTGTGGTGGAACATTGTAACTGGTTTCGAGCTGATCTAAGATAGTCGTTAGTTAGTCCAAGCTGGTCATAAACTGGTGCAAGTGTTGGTTTAGTATTATTTATACACAATAATAGCATTTATTTCACTTTTACTTTTATATTTTCAATTTTATTTTAAAGCTGCAGTCCGTAACTACATAAAGAAGGAGTATAAACTAGTAGGCTATAGCACATGTGAAGATGCTGCAGGTGGCGGATCATTTATAGCCTTTTCTCACAGCAGAATAATTAAACTCATCATTTTGATGGCGGATTGTAATCCAGAAAGGTCCAAATGACAATCGTCAGTGACAACTGGAGATTCGCCCGTAGTCAAAAGCAAAAGATTAGACTGTACGGATATTGAAATCTAGAGGTAACGCTAATACACACTAAATACACAGTCACACAATGCTGATGTTGTTAACATTAACAAATTGAGAACAAAGTATAACAATAATAATAATCTGCTTGGTTTGCTGGTATTTTTTGTCATTTTAGTACATTCACTGGCCCCACTTTATAAAAGGTGGCCTTAAGGACAATGTATTTGCATTTAAAAATAAATACAATGTACTTACTGAGTTCAAATTGTATTGCAAAACACCTTTGCTGATATTGAGGTGGGATACGGGTAGGGTTAGGGACAGGTGTGGTGGTATGGGTACGTTTAAGGGTAGAGTTAGGTGTAAGGGAAGTTTCAACTGTGTAATTACACATGTAACTACAGAAATTAATTACAGACGTAATTACATGCAGGTATTTTTTTAAATGTAAGTACAATGTAAAAACATGTATGTACACAATAAGTGCATTGTATCAAATTATTAATTAAAATGTACATAGTAGTTAAGGCCACCTAATATAAAGTGGGTCCCATTCACTTGTTTGAAAACTTGTGAAAACTATTTTTTAATACTTTTAATTTTAGTTAACAACATTGTCAAACTGCTAAAACATCTTTGACCAGCTACAAACCAGGTACAAGCTGATTATTCCAGCTTTTTGGAACATAGTATCTGGCTAACCAGATAGTGCTATTAACTAATGACCAACCAACTTTTGACTACCAACTTTCCAAAACCCAGGAACTAGCATAAGATTTTGTAGATAATACTATAGTCTTTTTCTCAGAAGAAAAACATAATTGACTTAAAAGTGCTGCAAGTAATTTAAGCTATAGCTATTTTGCTAACTCCCACCATTTTGCTAAATTCAACCACATGTCCTCCTTTCAAAGCTCATCTAAAACATGTTAGCAAACCAGATGTCAGCAATCATGAACATGCAAAATGGTTCAGATGTAGAGAGTGTTTCTGACTCTCAGGCTAGTCTTCAGAGTTCAGACGTGAGACTCTTTTCAGCTGTTTACACAGTCTAGTGCTGTCACCGAGACACATATTCCAGTGACATCTGTCAGGAAGTTGGGATGTCTGTCAGTTTATGTGTGGTATTCCACAACACTTTTAAACTCAGCATGATATCAAAATTGACTATTCTTTTTTGGAATATTGCAGTGTTATAAATGATTTATATGTGCACATCATATTTTTTTTATTCATGTGCCTTCATAATCTTCATAATCAAAATAACTTCCCCTCCCTCTTGCAGCAACATTCCTTCTCTGATGACGCATTGTAATGTATTTTATTTTTCATATATTTTCCTGATTGCTGCGCCTCTCTTCCCAGTCTGTCAGTAATGCTCTGTTTAGTTCCCATCTCTACGAAGCCCCTCCTTTCGAAAATCATAATGTGCTCTGATTGGTCAACCGCTTCAAGCGTGTTTCGTAAATGTGTTTTTGTGCCCCTTACCATAAGTGCGCGTTTAGATGCACTGCCTACTAACGCAACTCAATCAGGCCTCGTCCCTATTTTTTGCATATGCCTTGGTGGGAAATATTTAAATGAGGAATATTGTGACATGAACGTTCCCAGAAGAAAACTCAGACTACAGTTGAGGAATTTCAGGGAGTTCAGAAACAGTGCTTACTGATATAGAGAATAACTCCCTTTGGGGTGAATTTGTGCTTTGTAGCTTTGCTTGTTCATGCTCAAACAGCAACATTATACAGTACACACTAAAGAAAGTTGAAAATGTAAAAAAACATAAAAGTCTCTGTTTGCTAAGCATTTGCTAACCAGGAAAATCAGATATTCTAGAGATGATTTTTCTTTCCTATGGAGACAGAAATATACTATATATATATATTTCCATATACTGTTTGTGTTGTCTTCTCCACACCTCTTTCTGTTGATGTTCCCTCACTCGCTCTCTGCACTTTAGTGGCTTTTGTGAGTTTTTCAGCCTATTGTTGTAGTAATCCGTTCTGACCATTTCCTGTTGCTGAGCCGTGTTCTCCTCTCTTCCCTTCCCATAGCAGCAGCAGCAACCCCACCACTCCTTCATCTAATCTACTGCAATTACAGCACTTCCCCTCGTCCCCCCAACCGCCCACTCTCTCACGCTCTTAAACGTACCGTTTGTGTTTGCGTATCAGCGTAAACACGCCACCTGTGTCTTTCTTAATGTGTTTTTTTTCCCCCTTTCTTCTCTTTTTAATTGTACTGTTATGTGTCAGCATCAGACGGTGGCTCCTCTCGTCTTTGTCCTAGAGAACGTGGGTGTGTTTTTATAGCCTGCATATGAGTGTACGCGCTTTTCTTTTCCTAATTAGTGTGTGTATGTCCATTTTCTGTGTTTCGAAGTCATTTTTTGTATCCATGTCAAAGCTTCAAAGGCCTTAAAATAGGTCTTTAATAGCAGAGTGTGTGTTTGGAGTGCTGCGGTTATGAGCTATAAGCAGGGCAGGACTGTATTTATAGCAAAGCTGCTTTGTAAGGAGCTGTGGAGGAACATCAGAGGAAAAACTGCAGCCTTCAACTTGACTCGCTTCAGTTTTGCGGCTCGATTCCCTCAACCAGAGCTCACTGCCCTCTCATTCGGCCCAGCTCAGAACTTATGAAGGACAAAGACACACACACAGAGTTCACCTCTGTTCCCTTTATGTTGCTCACATCTGGATTCCATTCAAAGTGACATCTATTTTTAGCCTGTTCCTTTTTTAGTCCGTTCAACTTGTAGATAGAGACCCGCTCTCTGCCATTAGATATGATGCTGTTGGCTTTAGTCAACTTGATCTTTGTGTATTCTATGTTTTACATCAGCTTGGTCAGTTTGATCAGTTTGACTTTTTTAATAAACACTGCTAACCATACAAAACCAAGTTTAGCATTAGCAATCAGCCCCTACTGGTAGATGCTGTAACTGCACCATCTGGCATCTTTCTCCTTTGACGGCCATTCAAAAGTATATATCTACTTTAATTAAAAAATATATAGACATGTCATTATTAGTGTTTTGAAAAATGTATACCGACTTATACAAGACTTCATGTAATGAATATAAAACAAATATTGTGCATACAATGGAAAATATGAATAGGATCCCTCCAAAAACAAATTGGGCACTGGAAAAACATATAGCCCACTATAAGATTTGAAATATATAGCATATATGTATAGCAAAATGTGAAATGCAAATATTTTAACAAATGATAGCTCAATTTGTTTTGGAGGGATCCTATTCAGATTTTACATTGTATGCACAATATTTATTGGTATATATATAAGTTGTTATACATTTGGTATAACTGAATGACATTGTTAAATGTAATATCATAAATGTACATTTATAATATTGTGATGCCGACTTATATTTTCCATGGGATGCACATGCTTATTATTAATTTTATTTTATTTTATTTTATTTGGCTAACATTTTTTATTTCAGTATTGGTTTTAGTCATTTTCGTACGTAAAATGTAATATGTATACAATGTAATATTTACACTGTACATTACAATGTTGTAATGCCTAAATTCATATGTGGCATAGAAAAGGATTTTTTGTGTCTTATCTTTCATTTATTTAACACAATATTTTGACTAAGTAGTAGAGATTTTTATAGTTTTCAGCCATAACTCAGGATAGTCACTACTAGTGAATGGTTTGGCTCTATGTATTTTTTTTCAACAAATACCATCAGCCAGAACACCACCTTGTTCAAATCAGACAAAGAAACCCCTCAGTGGACAATTTGCTCAACGTTGCCACTTTCTGGTTGAGATCTGTAAGTGCGTCCTGTCCCACTGTGTATAATTGCCATCTTCTCTGAATAATAATTAGAAATGACACTCCCTGCTCGGCTCAGCACAAAGCTCAAAAAACTTGCTCTGTGACTGGCTAAGAGGCATTTGAGTCATTATGCAGGTATTTAGAAGTGTGAGCATGTGTGTGTCTGTGCGCTCTGTCACATCTCCCTGGCTGTTTGCAACCCAGCAGATGTTCTCTGTCCTCCCTGGGGGAAGTCTGTTTCCCCTCTTCTCTTGGATCATCCAGCCCTCTTATATGTTAACAAGCTGCCGCTCTCCAACTAATAACCACACGCTCTCCTGACTTCCATTCCGGCAGAATCTTCATCACCACTCATGGTGTCTCTCCAAGATGCTTTTCCTCCCCTCTTGAATCACTTGCTCATCATAACCCTCTCTCCACTCTGCACCCATCTGCCATGGTAGCGGTAAATCAGATGAGGCACAATGTTCCTGTGTGTTCAAGGATGCATGGAATACTGGTGTCCCCTTGTGGCTTCTTCACTGGCTTTAGCCAAGACTGAAGATATCACCCTCTGTTTTAAGTCTGCGACAAATAGCCACAGATCATAGCCAACTTGCAGCATGTTCCTGTTAGTAGTGACTAGTAGTGCCAGGAAGTTGAAGATGCTGCAGTAAATTGCAAACTGTAAAATAAATATAAGCCGACAGTATTTATTCTATTGTATATCTAACATTTCAATCATTACAACTCTCCTAATAGTTTTAGCATGTTATTGAATATGGCAGTGTTAATGAATTGGGTCTTGGTAGACTAGATCTGCTGGATCTGAAGTATGGACTTGCTAATGCTAATAGATACAGCATGTAAGTGAGCATGTGAGATATGCTGCTGCATAAATAGACATACATAAATCCCGTAGCAGATCTAGGCAGGTGGAGCTGGGGGAGGTGGAGGGTTTCAGAGGAGCGCTGCAGGACTAGCTTACAGCAAACAATGAAGCAAACTATTTAACTTCTTAACCCGCATCGGATCGTGGACGGGGGGGTTGACGGAAGTGGGGGGGTGTGTACTTTTATTTACTTTTGTTTTATACAAAATATTCAATCAACTATCACAAACTATGCATCATTTGAAAGCTAAAACACTCAAGATTCATGTTCTGAACTTGTTTTTGCAATAAATACACCAGAGAGGAAAGGGTTAAATGAAACGCTAAAGGACCGTCCATGTAAACATTAGCAAAATATTAGCGTTACTCATCTTTCATCTCCTGTCGTTCAGATCAGATCGGACGAATCCAATAAACACCCGCATACATCTCTGTGTAAGAGTCCACTCTTCAAAATGCATCCCACTTTTTAATCCAAAACAACGAAAAAATAGGGAAAAAACTAAAAATCCTCCGTTGTTTGCAAGAGAGTTTTGAGTTAGCGTGATCAATCATGTCCATTTTCAATGAAAAATCGATTCTATTCCGTGTCTGGCAAACTCCCCCTGCTAGAATAGCTTCTCCCACGTATTTTAAACCCTCCCCCGTCTCTCTCCTTCAATCAGAGACTCTTCTGGGATGCATCATATAGAGGAAGCGCCTTACAGGCTTGGTGAGCTGTCAATCATTGCGCCCATGGTTTTCGTTGGATAAAGGCACTCGGTGCCCAGCCAATGCCTTTCCAACAAAGGTTTGATTGATGGACTTAGTAACCAATCAAAAGGCATTATCTTGCGCAGTTTGCGTAAGTAGGCTTTGGTGAATACTGTTTGTGCGCTGGCTGCGCGTTCTCCATGGCGCAACTGCAGTGGAGCGCGCAGTCTCTCACTGACGCTTCCCATCAGCTAAATGAGTTTTTTACACTTTGTAATCTCTGTAAATAGTTGCTTTAGTTTTTCAGTAACTGTTTATCCATTATAATTAGTAGTATATTGCAGTTTATTGCAGATTTATTTGAATGAAAAACTACTCTTTACAATAGCAAATGTTCTGAAATAAATGGCCTTTTTGAAATGACGCCGAGACTTTTCTTGACATAAAAGCTCACAGAAGCCACATTACTGAGAGAATCATCCTCATATTTGAATCATGACATGATTAGACATTCAGTTTTATATTTAAGTTATTTTCAGGCTCTTAACATTAAATTATAATATTTTTTTCCCTAAGTGAAAACAAAAAACAAAAAACGTGAGTCACTTACATGTATATTTACATGTATATTACTCTGTTCCCATATTACTTTGAGTTATTATGACTCTTGGGTAGCAATATTTCAAGTGTCTAGTTTAAAATAAGACCAGGTTTATGAATATAGACCATAGGGTTTAAGAGCTGCAGACATTTTCATTTGGGTATATCGTTTTCAAAGAATTCTCAAAAATGGGGCGCTTGTTAAGAGGTTAAATGTTGGGCAAGCAATCTCATTGGCTGCAGGATAAGCAGAGGCCAATCAGCTTGTGCCATGTGGTAATGATGTGATTGCTTGCAGATTGCATGTAAAGGACCTGACACACACAGAATGCCACGCGTGTTTGAACGGACGAAAATCACACAAAAGCATGCCAAAATGTCCGCTTTGTCGAGTAACCTCATAAGCACAGTCTTAAATGAGATAAAAAGTGTTAAATGAACGCGAAGAGTAGTGAGCACATCGGATGCGTGTCAGATCCCGATCCGCGTCATGTGCTTCAGGTCTTAAAGCGACAGCAGCCTAATAAACCTGCTGCTGTGATGTCGGTCATTAATGTAAATTAAAGAACAAAAGACAAAGAGGAAATCACTCACTGCTCTTGAATGAACTTTTGCAGCTCTAATAAGGATTTATCTAGATTTAATTTATAGTTATGCAGTGAAGACTGTTGTGATTGACAACTTTATTTAATGTTTTATGTCCTGTTAGATCAAATATACTGTATTTATGTTGTTTCTACAGTAAATTTGGAGGTTAATTGTGAAATGATTACAATATAAAAATTAGGGCTGGGCAAATTAACGCGATAACGCGGGCGATTAATTTTTTCAGCTTAACACATTAAAAATATGTAACGCAAATAACGCAGCGACCGTTTTTATATCCATTTTTGCCTAGCGTTACATGATCACGCTCTTATACATGTCAGCTAATCGAGGGACACTCTGACACACACACACAAACACACACACTCCACGCACAGACAGACTCGCTTCAGTCTCCTGCTCACATCGAGTTCTCTTTTGCTCTTGAACAAACAATAACATCAACACAGAGAATTTTGAGTATTCTCATATTAGGAGTCTTAAATGAGTTAAATAACATCTTAAATGAACTTAAAGAGTTGTGAGGAAATGAGATGCGCGGGACAGCACGTCAGATCCGCGTCATGTTCGTCAGCGGCCGTTCTTAAAGTGACAGTAGCACTGATAATGCCTGTCATTAATGTTCATCAAAGGGAATCCCGTTCAAAACGGGAACAGAGAAAATTGTAGCTTTAATGATGATTAATCTATATTTAATTTATTATTTATGCAGTTAAGAAAGGTGTTTGATAACTATTACATTTCTGTATATGTCTAACAGGGAAGGCCATGGGTAAATATAACATATTATTTTGGGTTTAGGTAAAGATTGTTTTAAGTTCACTTAAATTAAAAGTTGTTTTTTTAAAGCCTAATAAATGTTGAAATTGGGAGCTTTCAGTTATACTGTAATGTAACATCATGAATGTTTTTTAGAGACATTAGTATCAGTATGTAACGAATCCACAGAGTCATAGAGATCCATTTGCAGCTTTAATTAGTGACAAAGTCAGACAGACAGGGTATTGATAGGTAGACAGGAATGGTATGGGCAAGGCAAAGAATACTCAGGTAAGCTAGTGCTGATGATCGGGGCAGGCAGCAAGGTTTCAAACACGGGTAACAGTGCAGGGTCGTGGGAGCCAGAGTATGTTCAGTTAGCCAGGAAACAGTCCAAGGTCGAGGTAGCCAGAGAGTGGTCGAAGAGTTCCAAAAACAGTCCAAGATCTAAACCAGAATAAACAGAATCAGTAGACAATCGCTCAGTATGTATGCCAGGGCAAAACAAGACTTCGCACTGAATGGGTGTGAGAGAGGGATTCTTATACATGTGGAAATGAAGTGCAGGTGTGAGTGTAATCAATGAAGAGCAGGTGTGTGATCAGTCCAGGAGAGCAGCATTATGGGAAATGTAGTTTGCATGGCCATAGTCAATACTCTGGAGATGGATCCCTCTGTGAATGTGGAGGTGACACAGGAAACTCCTGTGTAACACAGTGATACTGGCCTTCATTCATAAAAACTTTGTGTAGTAAAGTAACTGAAATTATTACAATATCAAAATATTAAAAACTTAAAATATTAAAAACGTGCGATTAATTACAGAAAAAAATTTGATTAAAGTTCATTTTTTTAATCGATTCCCAGCACTAATAAAAATATATTACAGAAAATATGTGCAATGTGCATATACATTTTATTCATATAACATTAACACTGAGCATTATATAATCTAGGTTAATGACTTATTGATATTGATTTGTATATGACCATTTCATTTATATTTTTCGTTGTTAATTAATGTTTATTCATATTGCACCATCTGATGCTAATACAACTTGAAATGTTAAGAGCACCATTAAACCTGGGCTAACCAACCTGGATCATGTAAATGTATGTCTTTTTAACACATTGCCAACCAGTTTAAGCAAAGGTTATGAGTATCCGTGGAAATTCATGCTTGCCTAAGTTGGCATTTTCAGCAGGGACGTTGGTGAAAATGATAAATGTGAGAGATTTTTTTAAGCCCAAGAGTCATATTGGATCAGTGACATTTGGATCACATTCAATTCCCCTAAAAACCTTTTTTCCTCTCTTTTCAGATGTGCACGACAGTATGGCGAGGTTTCGCGCTGTTGGGGTGTGGAACTACACCATGTTGACCCTGGCAGAACATGAGAGGGTTTTGTACGTGGGCGCCAGAGAGCACATCTTCGCCCTGGATCCCAATGACATCAGCAGACAGCTCCGACCACAGGTATGTTCTGCGTAGAAAAAGCTTTTTTCAATTTATTTTATTCAAACAACTCCAATGGCACCCAATAAATACTAATCCAGAAGTCATCAAGCAAAAAGTGCATTAACATTTTATCATTCAAAAATATCTGCATTTAATCATGACTCACTTTTTCAATGCCACAGCCATTTGTAGTAAATTACCAGTTGCAGCAGTCAATAGTGAGTGCACGTTTAACATGCAGAGTGCTATTTGCTTGTAAAAGTCATGTCTCTTTCTCTCTTAGATTGAGTGGTCGGCTCCTGTGGAAAAGAAAAAAGAGTGCGCGACGAAGGGGAAGAATAACCAGGTACTGGCTAATGTTGCATCCTTTCTGTTTTAACAGCTTTACTTTGTCTGGCCTCGCTGAAATACATTTACTCTCCCTCTATTTCACTTATTTTCTCTTTGTCTCTCTCTCTCTCTCTCCTCGCCATCTTTTCAGACTGAGTGCTTCAACTACATTCGTTTCCTGCAGAGCTACAACCACACACACCTGTACACATGCGGGACTTACGCCTTCCAGCCTAAATGCACCTATATTGTGAGTGTGCGCTCTTATCATTGCCTCAGAAATCCGATCCGACCCACATGATCAAGTTGAGCGGGCTGCAATATGATGGAGAAACTGTGTGTGTGTGTGTGTGTGTGTGTGTGTGTGTGTGTGTGTGTGTGTGTGTGTGTGTGTGTGTGTGTGTGTGTGTGTGTGTGTGTGTGTGTGTGTGTGTGTGTGTGTGTGTGTGTGTGTGTGTGTGTGTGTGTGTTAGCGAGTCGCTTCTAGTGTGTCAAAGTGAAATATATCAAATGTACATGAGGTTGTGTTCTCACGCAGTGCGGACAATGCGATAAGACGGCATGAAGCGGCTTGTGTGTATTTACTTATTTATTTTTCATTCATGTTTTATATATATAAAATAAAGGTTCTACTAGGTTCTTGGTAACACTTATATTTAAAGTATTATAAAAGTGTTTTTAAACTTTATAATGCATTGTATGATTTCATTAATAACTGTAACCACAGTTATAATACATTATAATACTATAATCTATTAATTATAATATAACATAATCTATTCATACTAAAATCTATTATCGCTTCATACTATAATCTAAAGTAAAATGCATTAAAACACATGGCAAACAACCAATTTCACATGCAACAAGGAATCTGCAAATATTATAATGCATTTTAACTTTGGTTACAGTTATTAATGAAAATATATCATGCATTATAATGTACATAATGAATACCTTTATCAGCAATATTATGAAATATTATTATAATTCAAAATAGCTGGTTTCTATTTTAATATATGAATGATTGAATACATGTTTTACCTTTTTCATTATTATTTAAATAGTATTATTAAATATTATTATTTTAATATATTTTTAAATTTAATTTATTCCTGATGAAAAGCATAATTTTCGACATCATTACTGCAGTCACATGATCCTTCAGAAATCATTCTAATATGCTGATGCTCAATTATTAATAATGGTTCTTATAGCAATGTTGAAAACAGTTTTTGCTGCTTAATATTTTTGTGGAAAATGTGATAAGACGGCATGATGTGGCCTGTGTATTGTCAGTGTGTGTGTGTGTGTGTGTGTGCACTTATTTGTGTGGGCAGGAGGAAGATGCAAGAGGGCTCAGCTGCTGCTTAAACTTTAGCTGGCAAACAGCCGGTGGTGCAGTGTGTGCGTTAGGTCATGTGTGTGTGTGTTTGCTTGATCCATATGTAACTGTTTATTTCTTTGTCTAATAGAATGCAGATCATTTCACTCTGGATAGCGCCGCCCTGGAGGACGGCAAGGGAAAGTGCCCTTACGACCCCGCCAAGGGTCATACAGGCCTCATTGTGGGTGAGTCATCCGTACGCACATGTTTCTGACATGCAAAAACCTGCATTATTATTCTTGTTCCTTGTGCGTGGGTGTCCGTTTGTGTTCTGTGACGCCCGTGGATGCGTTTATGCCTCCTCTCTTCCCACACTTGGGAGAGACCGGAGTCCCTCTTTAATATCTCATAACCGTGAGGCTGTAGACAGGAGTGTGTGCATGTGCGCCTTTTCCCGCTCTAAGCGTTCTTCTGCTTTCCTAGACAAAGAGTTGTACTCCGCCACCCTCAATAACTTCCTGGGCACAGAGCCCGTAATCCTGAGGAACCTGGGACAACAACATTACAGCATGAAGAGTGAATACCTCCCGGCTTGGCTCAATGGTAAATCTGAAAGCACACACACATACACAACATATATTTCATTCCCCTGCTGAAAAGACCAGCTTATGTTATGATGGTGCCCATGATTGACCAGCTTTCAGCACCAGGACAGAGTAAACCATGCTGCTTCCTTCTTCGGACATGGATTAGTGAGTTATTTGGATTTAGTTGCTGGTAATTTGACACGATCCTTCATTGTTCTCATAATTCTCATATTATACATATAGATATTACACATACAGTAGATATATAGATATAATCCTTCTTGGCTTTTATGATCAGTAAATGTCCGGTTGCATGTAGGTATTTATAATTATAAAAAACAAATATATATATATATTAGGGCTGTAAAGCGATTGAAAATTGTAATCAAATTAATTACATGATGTGGCGATTAATTAATTGCAAATTAATTGCACATCAAATTTGGCAAATGCGTCATTATTGTGTTAAATGAGAAAAACATAAAATAGACATTACAAAAAGTAGCTTTAGGGACAAAAAATTGGTTCAACATAGAATTTATTACTTAAAACTTTTAGGCTTCAACGGCCATGAGGGTGAATAAAAGATGACAGATTTTTCATTTTTGGGTGAACTATACCTTTAATGTTTTTTTTATTAATATGATACTTTTAAATAAGAAACTAAAATTGCCAGTTGGTGGTGGTAAATATATATATAATTTAGCAATGAACATTTTTTACAGCATTTATTAGCGAAGAATAAACCATGTTGCTTCTTTGGACATGGATTACTGAGTTATCTGGATTCAATTGTTGCCGACTTGACACAATCCTTTATTGTTTCACTCTCCGAAGCTCATATCTGAGTCGTTGTCATAGCAACAGGTCTGTAAGCTCAAACCTTTTTTGTTTAACGTAAACAGGATTAGATTTTGGATGGTGAAGTCTGTCCCAGCCTCTCCCTCGTTCTTGTGAGCGCACACAGGGGATGTAATAATTTAGTATTATTATAATTATTTTAATAATAGCCTAATTTAAAAGAATATAATCATTTTGTAGATGATAATAGGCATTGCAGTTTTACTCTTTGTGATGAACTGCTTTAGTCGTGAGGGAATAATTTACCTCCCATTAGCTGTACAGTTTGTCTGATCTGTGCATTAACTGCAACGCAGACGTTGTGCATTGGCCTTTAGCTCTTTGTGTTTTCTTCAGCTCATGAGATGCTGTCCGTCGTGCCATTAGAGAAGAGTACCTGGCGCTCTTACGTAATCAGAAACCATTTATGATTTTTGTTGTTTCCCAGCTACATAAGAATGCAGGCTTTTACAGAGAGCTTTTATGCCATGACGCAATGGCATTGCAGGGCCTGTTAAATTACATGTTAAGTCCATCTGGATATACATTAACATCTGACACATGAAACCTGTACAGATGCAAGGGAAATGAAAATGGAAATATAATGTAAGAGTTAAATATTTACACTTTTGTTTAATTCATCCCCAGCTTTCAGACAACTCTTTCTCCTTGTAGTTGCCTTGGCAGTGTTTCGTTGCTCTTTTAAGGTCCAGAAATTCCTGGTAAATGTTAAAAATGACTTTTTTTCAAGAAAGATGTATTACATTATATTATATTATTTAGACTAGGGATGCCACAATTCTCAATATAATATTGAACAATCGGTTTTGCATTTAATTAATTATTTTTCTACAAATTCTATCATTTGCCTCCATCCCAATATACTGAACAACGCGACATACATTCACATCACACGTTAGTGGTAGAGTTATACTCACTGAACACTATAGTTATTCACAATCAAGAAAGTTCATTATTTGCATGCGTTTTAAAGCCTTGCCGGCTCATTCGCGTGCGCTAAACGCCTGTCAAACACGTGATTATTGAACTAAGTAGTCGTCTTACTGCGCTAATACTGTCAAATACACACAAGGTTAACATAAGCACAGTCGGTTATGTCTAAAGTGAAAGTAAAATTGCGTGTGTCTGCATATTAGATGCACGCAGGTCTTAAAAGGACGGCAGCGCAGCCTAGTGAACACGCTGTCCTTAAAAGGACAGTTCACCTCTAAAATTATGTCATTATTTACTCACTCTAATATTGTTCCAAACCTGTATTCATTTCTCAATGACAGAATTTTTATTTTTATGAACTATCCCTTTAATGTTAATCCAACAACAAAAGACAAAGAGAAAATCGCTCACTGCTCTTGACTGAAAAACTTTAATACAGTAGCTTTAATAAGAATCAATGTATATTTTATAGTGAAGTCTATGTAGTGTTTTATTTTTACATTTATTCATTCAATTTCATACTTAAATGCTGCTGTACTGCTCTGAGCTGCCAGTGTAAATCTTTATATATATTTTTTGTATATTATACAATACACTAGGAATGTGTACAAGGGTTGTTTTATAGTAAAGTTTTAAGTTTAAGTAAGGTTTTTCAATTCTTTTAAGTAAAATAAAGAAAGAGTATTGCAATAAAAAAATAGTATTTTTTCTCCTTAACCTCTTGCTGTTCCTGTTGCCTAAGAATAGAATAGCAAAAAACTGATGTGACAAGCCATCAGAACCGAACCGAACCAAACCGAAAACCGTGGTTAAAAACCGAGGTATGTATTGAACCGTGGACTAACTGTATTGTTGCATCCCTAATATAGACCCTTTTCACAGACTGTGATGACACGTTTTAACGGTCATCAATATCGAAAATCCTGCAACATTTTTTGTATTTTCATTTTTTTTTATATATATATATGTACATTTATAACACTAATACTTTGTATGTTTGCATCAAATTACAAAAAACAAGTTACCGCTGCTGTGAGGGTTTCTAATACAGCGTCTATGGGAGTGATGGTAAAAATGAACATATTTCTTTCTTTTCACTGCCATTATCAATTTCACTCTATTTTTTCCCTCTTTTTGAAAGTTGTGAAATCACATCATTTTTCTTTTGCTATTTGAGCAAATGGGGACACAAAAAATTATTCACTCATTCACCGCTATAATATTTAACCCAATTATGACGACTTCCACTCAGAGAAACCCGGAAATGTGAAAAAGGTCTATTATATTATATTGTATTATATTGTATTATATTATATTATATTATATTATATTATATTATATTATATTATATTATATTATATTATATTATATATTATATTATATTATATTATATTATATTATATTATATTATATTATATTTATTATATTATATCAATCATATTACATTATAACTTTTTTTTGGAAAGATATTAATGCTTTTATCCGGCATGAACAGAAGTGACAGTAAATACTTTTACATTGTTACAAAAGATTTGTATTTCAAATAAATTATGTTCTTTTGATCTTTAAATTCGTCTAAGTATCACAGTTTCCTTAAAAACTATTAAGCAGCAACTGTTTTTGACATTGATATAATAAGAAATGTTTCTTGAGCAGCAAATCATCATATTAGAATGATTTCAGAAAGATCATGTGACTAGAGACTGGAGTAAGGATGCTGAAAATTATGCTTTGCCATCACAGGAATACATTAGAATACAGTTATTTTCAATTGCAAGAACATTTCACAATATTACTGTTTTTACTGTATTCTGTGTATTTTGATGAGCAAAAGAAAACACATTAGTTGTTCTTAACTAAGTGCATGTATTCATGTGGTCTCTATATGCACAGATTCATATATAAAATAGTAATCATTTACATGATATTTCTATTTATAAGAGAATATGATCACAAAAACTCATTCCAGATGTACTGATCAAATCCAACTATGGAAACTGAATCAGCCAGAAAGGAATTATCACAAATGAAAAGATCAGGTCTACAGCATGTTATCTCGGTATTAAGCGATATACGGGGAACAGGGCCCTGATCTTTCCAGCAGGGTTCATCCGAAATCAGCTCAATAAACAATGTCCCAAGGTGGATATTTAAGATCTTTTATCGGTTTGATCTAGTAACCACCAGCCCCTTATCTATTAAGTGCTGTGTTTCAAACACATATCTTCCCCTTTTGTCTGGTACAGAGCCAAACTTTGTGGGTTCAGCGCTGGTCCGGGAGAGCCGCAACAGTAAAGATGGAGACGACGATAAGATCTACTTCTTCTTCAGCGAGAGAGCGTTGGAGCTGGACTGCGACAGCGATCTGACCGTGGCACGGGTGGCACGCGTGTGTAAGGTGAGAATGTAAACTCCGAACTCGTATACACCGCGACCACAAGGTTGCTCAACATCGGGTTGCCATAGGGCAGGGGTTTGTGAGGGAACTGCAGGGGGTGCACGAGTTGATGAAAAGCTAATGAATTAAATCAGATTCAAATAAACAAATGGAGCTGCACAATTAATTTAAATAAAACTGAAATAGCTTAGCCCCGCCCACAACATTTGAGGTTGGGAAGTTCGGTCTGGACTTGATCCGTTGTGGAGCAACTATGCTCGAACCAGAGCTGTTCGCACCAATCAAATTGTCAGGGCGGGCTTTATTCGATGATGGACAGATGATCAACAGTAACGTAATCATCCACATCAACAAAGAGCGATTGGGTTGAATTTGTTCTAATCCTAAACTGAGAACTTGTTCGTATATGCATTCACCTTTACTATTTCTCTCAATAATGATGATTGTTTTGGTAAGTACTATGTGTATCCTTAAATTATTTTTACAACACCGGCAAAGATCGTTTACATTCATCTTCTTCTTCTACTTCTTCCAGCGTGCATGCAGTTGAGTTGTGTTGACAACTATGCGTCGCTCCGTTGCTCTGATTGGTTGTAGGTCTTTCCAATTGAGTGCAGAGGCATTTTCTTTCCTGGTTCGGTTGAAATCACAGCCCAATGGAGACTAGTATCAGACTAGAAGCTGAGTATGGTGACGTCAGGCTATGAAATAGTGGTATATCAAATCAAAGGCTACAATTTCATTAAAGAAGCTCATAGTCTGTTGCGTTGCGTGTTTCAGAGTGAAGAGTGGCACTGTGGTATAACAGTGTTTTCAGAGCAGCTCAGTTCACAGTAAATGCTGCTTCTCATGAACTCTCTGCAAGCACGTAGTTTAATGTGCATTTTGGGAACCAGTGTTATTTTAGAAAACCTTTTATTAGTAGTTGGAATTAGTTGGAGTCTTATATTTTCTGTCTTCATTTAAATTTTTAGGGTTTTTGTTTCTTTTTAATATGTCTATAGTTTGTATTAATTTTATTTCAGTTTTAGTTAGTTTTGTACATCAAGCTAAAATGAAAATGGGAAATGTTATCTTGACAGCTTGCTGAAATAAATAATACAATTTTATATATCGTCACTGTCCGATGAAAACCCTGTATGTCCATTTTGCCGATTTTTCGATTTTTCGACGGATTGAATGTCCAGGTTCATTTCCGTATACAGTATGCTTCACATATCTAAATGGTCAGTGAAAAGTTGTGAAATCATGTCATCTGATTTTCACGTATATCCATTTGGTGTCAAAGCTGTCAATCACGCCGCGTATCTCCCGCCCTGTGGAAGCATCTCGCCGGTCTCGTGAAGTTTCATCGAAGCTCAGCACTGGATAGCCGAAAGTACGACATTGAAGCTCTCCACAGTTTAGTTCGAATCTAGTTCTTCACAGATTAGTTTGCTTGCTAGTATGTAAATAAACTCGGTTTCATTGATAAGATTCAAACTTTTTTTTTCTTAGTCAAACTGATCAAATTATAGCCTGTAATGCTATTGTCATGATTGTCACTAGAACATGCCTCACTCATACTGCTATCACCACTTGCCAGAGGCTGAGAATGTCCAGCACGTATTCCTCTGTCAATATGAAACGCGACTTGGCCATTCTAATTAATGATCGGAAGAACGCGTATCGACCACCGTTACTGTAAAATATACACGTATGTCCATTTAAACTCAATTTTGGTCAAATGTGGATTATATCATTACACTGATATAATTGACGGGCAGCGACCATACATATATATATATATATATATATATATATATATATATATATATATATATATATATATATATATATATATTAGGGATGCACCGAATCCAGGGTTCGGGTTCGGATTCGGCCGAATATTGGGCTTTTTGACTGGGTTCGGTTTCTGCCGAACCTCAGAATTTTTTTCCACCGAACCCGAACACTAGGCTTGCACTATGCGCGCCCCGCTGGTCGAACGTAATGACGCCGCTGTTGAAAGTGAAAATGGAACTCATGAACAGAAAAGGTGGCAGTATACTTTAAGTCAAAAGAAGGCGATTCAAGTTGAGCTACGCGTTCAATTTGCAATGCCGATTTGTCTCGTGATGACCCTTAACAACAGCCGCTGTTATAACATTTGCATATGAAACATCCGAGAGAATAGGCTACGAGTTGTGCATGAAGGAATCTACAGACAGCAGCCAAAATGTATTTTATTTTACCTTGCAAACAGCCTATAGATCTATAGATCAGATAAAATATAAATAAAATTAATAAAATATATAGGCCTACACTAAATAATTTTCACTTAAATAATTACCAAATTAAGATGACAAAACGAAAATACACTAAATCCGTAAGCTTTGAAGAACCGGAATTAGGTAAATAGGTAGATAATATAGCTACTATATATCTTTACATATACTATTCTCTTAAAACCATTATTTCATTATTTTTACTAACTTAAATAATGATTCATCCGCTAGGTTGCACGTGAGGGGGAAAAAATAGGTTCCTTCCACTTAAGAGTTGAGCTCTTTTTATTTTAATATATCTCTTTACATAAATACTATTTTCTACTTTTAAAAAAAATAACTTCGTTATTTTACTAACCCAGTGTTTAGTATGTGAAGCTGTTTCACGTGAATATTACCACAGGAGTGAAGCACAAAGCTTTATTTAGCCTAGAAAGGAAATAGCCTAATGGTCAGAGAGCTCTTTTTCATTCTGCTTTGTGATCTGGATCTGGTCACTCGATTTTCCGTGAAAGGCCTAGTCCATTTTATCCCAATGGACATGGACATCTCGTTTCTTTTCCCAAATCTTCACTCACGTTGCGCCCATGTTCGCAGGGGATTATAAACGTTTCTTCCTTTCGTTTGCTTATAATTAAGTCTATTATAACTATTCACATCCTTTACTGTGGGAAAGTATAAAAAGCACTGTAAGACGAATACCTTTTTACTTAAAATTTTATTTAACACAGTTTGTTCTTGTTATTAAACTTGGTAAGGCGCGTCAAGTTTGGTTTATTTGAATAGCGCATTTCACACACACACACACACACGCGCGCGCCGGTGATTTTAGTTTCGTTTTCTCTGGCAGTGAATAATCAAAGATTGCCTAAATGTCTTGACCCTGTGGAAGATAAAATCCGCTCTTCAGACCTTTTAAAACAAGTGTTGCTTTGCAACATCAGTAGAACATATGAAGACGAAGATATTCAAGAAGGTGTCTATTCAGTGTCACATTCCTCTCAAAGCGCAGAGCGGTAGCCTATATGACGCATCTTTGCGGGGAAATAGTATGAATCAAATATTTTTCTAACTAATATTTAATTTTCATATATTCTTGAGGTTACCATTATTTACTAAAATCGTTTTTGTTTTATAGGATGTAGTGTGTTGTTTCACTGACGGAAGTGCTAAAATAAACACGCATATGGATGTTTCAGCCTCAAATGATTTCAAAATGTTGGCTATATATCTGGCATAGACATATATGCATTAGTTACATTCTCAATTTAATTTACAGAGCAATCCCTGCTAAGTTTTTAGTTTAACTAATACTATAGAAGAGGATTAGTGTGTGTCGCACACAACAGACTCGCAACGGGGGCGTGGCATCACGATGGTGGCACAACCCTAGCGCGCACCTCCTGCTCTCCGTTGGGTTGTTCTTTGAAACGACAGAGGACGACTCGGGGTAATTTTTCTATAAACCATCATGAAATAGCGTCGAGAAGAACATACACGACAATGTTTACTTTAGTAAACTTGACCAAAACAGTTAATGGCATCCCTACACTGCTGTGGACGTTGTTAACTTCATTAATGTGTTTACTGTGATGATGGACTGCGGATGGGAGTAGGATTCGGTATTCGGTTTCGGATTCGGCCGAATCTTAACCAGTGGATTCGGTATTCGGCCGAACCCCAAAAATCTGGATTCGGTGCATCCCTAATATATATATATATATATATATATATATATATATATATATATATATATATATATATATATATATATATATATATATATATATATATATATATATATATTCTATTCTATTTCACTTTTTTACAGTTTTTATTTTTAGTTGGGAGGTTCACTTTATTTACATTCACATTTGCATAATTTCCAGCAATTTTCCATGTGTGCAGAAGTTTACAGCATTTAACCAATATTCCACCAAAATAAAAGCTCAAGCACTTGACATGTTAAAGCTGTGAGGGTTTCAATGTTTGAAAGTGAAGAATTTAAGACATAAATATATGTATTTTGTATTCAACAATATCACTATGAGACTTTTTTAATCTATATATTCAGTCATGAAACTGTAGGGCTGAGACTGAGATGGTTGCTTCCGCTTCCCATGCTGGTGACCAAATGGTGGTGTAATTTGTGGGTGGAATGGGTGGGACACTTTTTGCGAGTGTTGATATAGTCCCCACCACTATTTTAAACATCTTGCTGCACGGATGCACCTACCTAATACAAACAAAACATCTCCAGTTAACTAGCAGAGCATACATTTGTTTTGTTTATTAAATAATAGGCGGTCTGGCCCTAGTTGCCGCTGTTATCAGTAGCGCGCATTTCTCCTGTGGCTTGCTTCACACGGTCGAACGATTGAATCTATCGCTTAACACCGTTGAGGAGACTTTCTATTTGTTGTGAAATCACAAAACAAATTACACAAAAAAACTGTCTCTGCTCTTGATATACAACCACTGATGATATTCAGATTGCTAAAAAACGAGGACAGATTAGAACAGAGAATCTCTGACACGCTTAACAAAGGACCATTAGGGAAATAGACCAGTAGACCACTAGACCATCAGGGAATACAAGCAAAGTTGGCCCCACTTTATATTAGGTGGCCACTTTTCCATCAAAAATAAGAACAATGTCTATTATGTTCATATTGTATTGCAAAACACTTTTGCTGATATTGAGGTGGGATACGGGTAAAGGTAGGGACAGGTGTGGTGGTATGAGTAAGTTTAAGGGTAGGTTAAGGTGTAAGGGAAGTTTCAACTGTGTAATTACAAATGTAACTACAGAAATTAATTACAGATGTAATTACATGCAGGTATTTTTAAAAATGGAAGTACAATGTCAAAACATGTATGTACACAATAAGTGCATTGTATCAAATAATTAATACAACATTTTTTAGTACATAGTAGTTAAGGCCACCTAATATAAAGTGCGTCCGCAAAGTTTGTGAATCTATGCAAAATAAATCTTAGCACTAACGATACATGGGTTTAGATGCAAGAATTAAACATTAGCTCTATATCGATAAATTAAACTCAATGAACTATTGAAATTGACATTTGAAAATTTCTGGACATCTTAATATAATTTTTTCTACTATTGTTATTGTATATATTTTACATCTGATATAACAATGCTGTATTAGCAATGCTATATCAGATATATACACACACCATACACACACCTGTCCCACCCACTTTTTAAAACAAAGTTACGCCCCTGGAAACCAGCATCCCATGCTGGTCCCAGCATGCAAAAAATACCTGGATGTTTCAGCAGGGCTGCTCTAGGGCAATTGTGCCTGTATGAGGTGTCCTGCAAATCGCTTTGAACAAAAATGTCTGTTAAATGGCTACTTGCTTCACTTTTCAGGGAGACCTGGGTGGCACACGGACCCTGCAGAAGAAGTGGACCACCTTCCAGAAGGCTCGGCTGATGTGTTCTTTCCCTGAGCGCCACATCACCTTTAATAACCTGCGGGCCGTCTTCACACTGCCTGGGGCGGACTGGAGGAGCACTAGTTTCTATGGCATCTTCCATGCGCAGTGGTGAGCGAACCCTCCTGCCATGCTAGTCTGTGTCATAAATATTTCTCTCTCTTCCTCTACCTGACGTAGTTGTGAAAGTCGCTCTGTCCTCTGCTTGAATAAAAGTGTCACCGTGCCAAACACCCAGCCCTGTTCCTCAAGTGTAGAAAATGCTGCACTGTCATTATGTTGACAGTAAGGCTATTACTGTAATAAACCAGCCAATGTAGCACAGTGATTTAGTTCAGACTGACTGACTACTTTTTTCTCTTTCTCCTTCTTCATCCTTTATTCTCTCACAGGGGGGATGTGGATGTGTCTGCTGTGTGTCAGTACCAGATCGGAGAGGTGAAAAATGTGTTCGATGGGCCGTATAAGGAATACAGGGAGTCGTCTCAGCGATGGGTCCGGTACACTAGCACTGTGCCCAGTCCACGACCTGGAGCGGTGAGTTGAGCAGCCGCTGAGATTGGAGGCCGAGAGGGCGCCCGTGACTAAGCACTCAGCTAAAAATAGCACACTATTTTTGTACATGCAGTAATATTTCACCCCAAAATGAGTACTTAGAAGTTTCCTGTTGCGACTCTCACAATTCTGAGAAAAGAAGTCAGAATTGGGAGTTATAAAGTCAAAATTGCGTGATATAAAGTCGCAATTGCGAGTTATAAAGTCAGAATTGTGTGATATAAAGTCTGGATTGCGAGTTTATATCACAATTCTGACTTCCTAACACAATTCTGACTTTATATCACGCAATTCTGACTTTATAACTCGCAATTGCGATGTCTCAATTATCTTTAAAAAAATATATTTTGTGGCGGAAACTATTTAAAATATTAAATTGATCAAAAGTGAGAGTAAAGACTGATTTCTGCAGAATCATGTGACACTGAAGACTCGAGTAACGATGCTGAAAATCCAGCTTGTATATTAAATATCTCTGTTTTTCTGGTCAAATAAATGCACCATGGTGAGCATAAGAGAGTTCTTTCAAAAACACGAAAAAAACTTTCCGACCCCAACATTTTTAATGGTTGTACATTAAAATAAAATGACATTCCTGAATTTGAGTTAAGGTTGCAAACAGGTAGCAGAATATAAAGTAGAATTAAAATGAATTGAAAATGAGAGAAAGAAAATTATATTGCTGTCATTTTTGTATTTTTAGTTTATATATCTCATCACATTTATTAATTCGCTTTTGTGAACCGGGGTAGAAGAAATTCTTAATTTCCCATAATTATTTTAATTACAGCTCATTTTTCTTCCTATTATTCTTATTCAAGTTTATGGGGTGTGGCTTGTTTGATTAGGTACTCTTGAGTAAGTACTTATTTTGAATAAGTAATATAATGATTAGTAATTACTTCTAAATAGTATGAATGTAATCTGGACGTACTACATCTGCCATGTTATCCTTATCATGTGACCTACCACCGTCAGTTGCGTCCTAGTGGCAGCCTCCCGCGGTCTCTCTTGAAGCCGACATGGAAGTGACTTAAACTGCAATTCATTGATTGGCTGCTAGAGACAGGCTCCAAAAGGGAGTCAAAACTGTATCTCCCCCATGTTAAAATGCCCAACTTTACAGCAGATTTTTTTTTTACAGCCTAGTACAAATTGTGGTTTTGGTCTATACAGCTAATTTTTCCCTTCATGACAACTGTGAGGGGGGTGAATTTTTTATATAACTTTTTCCGTTTAAATGATATTAAGCTTAAAGTTCTCCATAATGGCCATTTGAGTGACAGGTGAATTGCCACTATGTTCGAGCTAGGCGGGCGTGGTTTTTAGCAACTAGGCACCTCAGTTCCACCCACGTCCCGCCTCTATAGGCTTCAAAGATTGTCTTCAGAAACCTACGCATGACGTCACGGACACTATGTCCATATTTTTTTACAGTCTATGGTTGCGTTGCTTCGCTGCCATTGACAAATCCTCTCCCGTGGTCTCATGGGATAGTAAAGTTTTGCCCACTCTTTTATGAATACTGTGAATTCGGACATTTTTCACCTACTGTAAACTGTAGCAGGGAAGTACGTGATTTCGGATGCAGCCCAACTCATGAACTGACAGGGAGCCAGTTTGAAGTTTTGTAAATGTCAAATCTCTAAACAAATTGAGCACACTTTACTTATTGTATTTTAAATGTGTATGATGTTGTTTTAAAAATACACATTATGAGTATCAAGTAAAAATGCCTAATCAAAAGACTTTCCTTTCTTTCTACAGTGCATCACAAACTTTGACAGGGAAAACGGTTACAACAGTTCTCTACAGCTGCCTGACGCAACGCTAAACTTTGCCAAGAAGCATCCGCTAATGGAGCTCAGGGCGGAAGCTCGCCCCCTGCTGCTTACTAAAGGGATTAACTTCACCCGAATAGCTGTGGACAGAGTGAGCTCACTGGACCAGAGATCCTACAACATGCTCTTCATAGGCACAGGTATGTTATAGATGGTCAAACGCATACAGTTCACGGATCATTGTACGAACCGTTACACAGCTAATGAGAGCAGTGTTTCTTTGTCAAGAGGGTTTTTTGACAGTCTCACGCATCGTCCTTCTTGTTCCATTGTCCTTTTGTGTGCAAATATAAATAGAGTAGCCAAAGAACCCATTTTATTAGCCATAATGTTGTACCTAAGTGGAAATGTCACCTCTGCCAATTGATTCTTTTCATGCAGGAAGGTCAGTCCTTGAAATAAAAATTGAAAAGATGTATCTGGCCTTGGCGCTCTCATATAAACACACTCACACTCAAGGCTCAACCATCCTTGGTATGAAATGAGTTCAGTCTTTCACCAATTTCACACAAAAGACAAATACATCTATACAAACCTAGTTAGTTGACATTAAATGTTTTCAGAAAGGTGACATCCTGTGGTGACATTTCGAACAATTTTGTCATTGACATGAATATTATTTTAGAATATATTTTTTAATACAATATATATTCATAAATATTTTTTTACACTTTTAAAAAGGTATTTGTCATACCACACGACTATTTAAAATCACTAGTGCACACAAAAATGTTTTATGGCATAATATTAATTGAAACTACCGGAATATTATTATAAAATATAAATTTTTTATTTTTAAAAATGCATTTGTCATACCGCAGGACTATTTAAAATTACTAGCGAAGGCAAAAAAGGGGGTTAATAACATCATATTAACTGAAAGTCTTCATGATAATTATTCTAAAATATATTTTAATAATACAATATACATTTTAAAAATGGATTTGTCATACCACAATACTATTTAAAATTGCTAGTGGAGGCATACATGATTTTATGACATATAATAATTGAAAAACTACATCAATATATTTTGTAATAAAATATTTATGTTTTAAATATATTTTATATATTTTTTTTAATGTATCATGCTACAGGACATAATTCTAATTGAGAAACTTGAATATTGAACATGAATATATTAATATAAAATATATTTTTTCAAATGAAAAATGTTACACCACAGGACTATTTAAAATTACTAATCAGGGCAAAAAGGTAAATATATAAATATATATTTATTCACTTTCCCCTTTTAGATTCAGGTATAGTTAAACCCGTTTTGAGTGCAGGCAGCACCTGGGGCAGATTGTGGGTGTGTGTGTGTGTGTGTGTGTGTGTGTGTGTGTGTGTGTGTGTGTGTGTGTGTGTGTGTGTGTGTGTGTGTGTGTGTGTGTGTGTGTGTGTGTGTGTGTGTGTGTGTGTGTGTGTGTGTGTGTGTGTGTGTGTGTGTGTGTGTGTGGCATGGAGAATCAGAGTCTTGGATTAAGGATTAAGAGTGAACATAGATACTCTGACATGAGCAAAAGTGCCAGGGTGGATTTGTAAAGCACACCCTGTAGCTCTTCAACTCTCCTCCGTTATCCCTTTTCCGCACAGTCCCTTTTTTCTCCCTGACTGAGAGAGAGGTCAGTGGCATATTATCTGTGACAAGCACCGTGTGAGAGGACGGGATAAAGTACACACACAGAGTTATGATAGGTCACGGCACCAGCTGGGGTGTATTCAATTTTCCTGCCGGTAATCGGCGTAACCTTGTTCCTAAAATCCAATGACGGAAAAATATGCCACGTGTTGATGATACATTAATGGACTATTTGTCTCTCTTCTTTCGCCATTGTCCCCTCTCTGTCCCCATCCCATTACTTCTCCCCTCTGAATACAATCTATCCCCACCATCTTTCCTCCTGGCCTCTTTGTTTGTCGTTCAGCGGATGGATGGCTCCAGCGTGTCGTGATTTTGGGTTCAGAGGCCCATGTGATAGAAGAGATCCAGCTGTTTGATCGGCAGCAACCGGTGGACAGCCTCACCATCTCGCACAGCAAAGTAATTTTTTACTCTTGCTGAGCCTATCTCTTTGAAGCCAGCTCTCCCATCAGACTAGCATTAATCTGCTTTGTTCAAACTGTGTAGGAAAACAGAGTGCATTGATGACTGAAAATAATTTATTTGCTTGTATTGTTTTCCTTCATTTATTCCCAAATCCTCCCATTCTTTGTCTACAGAAGTATTTGTACATTGGCTCACGCTCTGAGGTTCTTCAGCTGCCCTTGGCAAACTGCAGCCGGTACCATTCACAGCCAGACTGCCTGCTGTCCAGAGACCCGTACTGTGCCTGGGACAGCGAGGGACGCGCTTGTGTCCGCATCGACCTCCACCGCGGGTAAATTCATCCATCTTTTGGTTCTGCTAGCATCCTTGCACTATACTCCATCTGCTCCTTTTCGGTCTATTGTGCTCTCCTCTTTATTTTCTTTCTGTTTCTACTCTTGCTCTCCTCCTCCGCTGCTCGCTCCTCATCATTTTGCAAAGGCTTTCCCTTTCCACACCCTCTGTTCTCCTCCACGGGTCCCTCTTTGTACTTTTAAGCTGCATCCCCATAGCAGTGTGTCTAACAGCCTTCTGACACATTGTCAATATTTGTGCTCCCCCCCACAGCTCCACATCCACACTCTCGCAGGACCTCATGCTGGAGAGGTTCAACCGAGGAAAAGCCAAGTTTGATAAGCCTTTCTCCATCCCCAGTCCTGGTACGTCAGACTTACGCTGCCCCCTACAGGCCCCCCTGCAGTGAGCGGTTTTCCATTAGGGGACACGCACACAGTGCAATCTGGTCAATGAAATTACTAACAAAAATAATAACAAATTAAATTAGAAAATGACTTACATTTTTTTATTTTAATTAAATAAAGTCAAATATAACAAGAAATAAATGATGTTAAATATTAATGCACTAACAATGTTTTCTAATGAAGAGAAATCTAGAAAGAATTTGATTTGTTTCAGATAATCCAATCATATTCAATAATGTCAGGGAATTGATCTACTTGAGCTGCAAGAGCTGAAGTTGAACAGACTAAAACAAAAAGCTATGGAAAAAATGTATACTGTTTTAATTAAGGCAGCGGCTTTTGCACTAAATGACAATAGCAACTAGATTATATTTACACTAAGTGAAAATAGCAGCATTTTCTTAGCGATAGTTGCTATTTACACTTAATAGCGTTAGATTCTATTTACACTATGTAAAAATAACAGATGCTATTTACACTTATAAATAGTGGCAGATACTATTTGCACCCCAGTGTTGTTGTACATTAAACAGTATGCAATAGTAACAGAGTGTAAATGACTATATTTATTAAAATTATTAAATGTATGCTGCCTTATTGGGACAATAAAGCCCTTTCTACACCTACCCCTTACTCATAAACACTTTACTATTAAAGCTGCTGTCCGTAAATTTTTTTGGTTAAAAATAATCCAAAATAAATTTTTTAGCAAGTACATAACCAGCCAGTGTACAAAACTAGAAGCTTTTTTAGGAAATTCTTCTTTTTGCGTCATTACATCAAATCTGTATACATAAAGAAGGAGTCCAGCTATTAGGCTGTATCGCATGTGAGGATGCTGCAGGTGGCAGATCATTTATAGCAATTTTCTCACAGCACCTGGAATAATTACATTTATCATTTTAATGGTGGATTGTAATCCAGAAAGGTCCAAACGACAATCATCAATGATAACTGGAGATTCACCCGTATGACAATTAGACTGTACAGAAATTGAAATCTACAGGTAGACACTAAATACAACACATAGTCACGCAATGCTGATGTTGTTAACATTAACAATTTGAGAGCAAAGTATAACAATAATAATAATTTGCACGGTTTGATGTGATATTTAATCACAGTAGGTAGCGCGATTTATTATGTTTTTTTTTCTCAGTTGGTCAGAACAAAAGTGGCAGACATGTTACTTATTCAGATGACATTTTCTGGTGAACATTCTTACTTCCAAGATGTAGAATCTGTGATTCCAAAGTACAGTATCCACACCGGTGCGCTGAATAAATGACAGCCACACATACTCCTCAAAACAATGGATTCATCCGCGCGGAGGAGCCGTGCCGACGCACAACCCACGCAAATTCCGCAAATAACTGCAATTGCAGATTTCAAACAGAGAGACAAAGAGGCAAAACTTACGGACTGCCGCTTTAAACCAACGTTAGACACTTTATTTTCACTTTTCAAATATTTTTAAAATGTTTCTTGAAAATAAATGCCTTTCGATCTGATATGTGATGGGAAAAGGGAGTAAAGCGAGTTTCGGGTTTCCGCAAAAGGCAGATTCGAACTAGCCTGGCTCCGCCCTCCTACGTACTTCCGCTCAATTTTCATTTTCCTTCAGTACTCCGTCTGGGACTGCTGTATATGCTTAGGTTTTCTACCGAACAATTTTTTACTGGTCCAATCAGCGAACAGAGGGTGTGGCTGAGAGCGATGACGTTGATGTCGTGCGCTAGTTTGAGTTGTAGTTCAGTAATGGTGGCGGTGAAAGATGCGCACTGGCACCGCTGGCACCGGGTGTGGCACTGGCACCGCTGACGAATATCCAGAAGTTAAAGCCGGAGTGTGGCGAGGTGGACGAGCTAGCGAGATCGGTGTGCGTGATTGAGAATGAGACACACCGGTCTCGAGTCCTCTCATGAGGCGACACCGGTGAAGGACGAGAGAGGACCTGGCCTGGATTTTAAGTTGTGTTTTGTTTATGTTTTGTTATGTATGTGCGCGGAAGTCGTCCGTGAGGGGCTGCCGGTTTTACTTTCATTTTGTGTTTATTATATGATTAAAAGTTGTTAAACGTTTGCCGGTTCCCGCCTCCTTCTTCCCTGAACAAACAAACTCCGTTACACGGAGCAAGAACAATCACTGCTGAGTTTTGTTGGTGGCCATGATGTTGTGGTCCGTGAAAAGTATTTTTCAGCTCGCTCCGTTAGTGGTGAAGGAGTTGCTGAAGCCGTCCGTCTCCCACCACCCGCAAAAAAAACCCAGGCTGAATTACCGACCGCTTTTTACAAACACCAGGGCCGTGTGGTAATGTAATTGCTCTCCGAATCCACATCTCTGAGTTTTCAAGAATATATCACTTCAAAATTCACTGTTTATATCCTTTTTAGACCCCTGCAGAGCACCGTGCGGTTGCGTGTGCTATAATTTGGATGCATTTCTAGACTTGTATTTCTTTAAATGCTGGCATGTGTTTACAAGAGCAAAATATTTCATCACCGCTCAAAAAATAAAAGAAGAAAAGCACGTAAACATTTGAATTGGGCTGTTATTTACGGCAGCATTTATTCTTATCATACCAAGCATATGATATTTTATTTACAGCATAATACATGTTATGATTGCACAAGATATGCACCACGAGAGCAGCGCGTTCCGATCACAAAACTCTCCTCTCCACCGTGAATAAATAACAATCCGAATGCACAAGGTTTTATCACTGACACTGTGAGAATCAAAGGCGAACGGCGCGTGACATACATCACGACCAAACGTTAGCGATTGGTTAGGCAGATCCAATAGTTTTAAACTTCAACAGAGTTCCTGCCTTCAAGAAAGTAAACGCTTGTCAATGGAGAGTGGCCAGACTCTATGTACAAATGAAATGTACGAGAGTCTGGTAAGACCAGGCTAGATTCGAACTCGATTTGCATCAAAACTTTCTGCCACATGCCTTACCCCTAAACTATTGCTACTATTGTCAATCTAGCATCTGCCGTAAATTTGTTGTCAGTGGGCAGAGTTAGTGTAAATAGCCTGTACTTAAATTGTACTTAATGTAAAATAGACATTTTGTTTAAATTAATGTTATTTCGTAAAAGTGAAATAAATCATGATATACTTTTTTTTCTTTTCAGATCATTCGAGGTTGAGAAATGTGACTGTGGTCGTTGGGTCGGATCTGGTATTGCCCTGCAATCTGGTTTCCAACTTGGCCCAGCCCTTCTGGGAGCTCAACGAGCGTGAACTCGCCCTGGTGGAAGGTGAGGCCATTGGGCCGCGTTTCGACCGAGCCCTCCGCTCCCTCGTTATCCCCCAAGCCGGTTCCCTTCAAGCGGGCCGTTACATCTGCTACTCGGAGGAGCAAGGCGTGAAGTTCCAGACGGAGAGATACCAGGTCGCAGTTGTAGCCAGCGCACCCGTCTTCATGGAGGCCCGCGCTCCTGACGGCAGCATGGGTTTATTCTGGGTGCTGGTGATCACGTTGGGTGCCGCTTGTCTGTTGCTGCTAATCGCGTCTTTGTACCTTCGCAGAAGACTGAAGTTGGCACTGGGCAAAGGGGCGGAAATGAAGCCGCTTGAGAGCACTTTAGTGTACCCCATTACTTTACCCAAAGAGCCTCCCACCCGGCCGTCATTCGTGCCGAGCAAGATGGCGAATGATGATGATCGCTTCTGGGAAACAGGAGCTAATTACTACTACTCGGATGGCTCCCTGAAAATTGTGCCCGGACATGCAATGTGCTCCACCGGCAGCACAGCATCTCCAAGTGCTATTCCCGGTCAACCCATTCACTCACCGAGCAGGTTGAGCCTTACCAACATTCGAAACTCAGGCACCAATGGATATATCCGCCTGAATCTGAGCACGGCCGGAGAGGAGAGGGCGAGCACGGGATCGGGAATAGGCATGGGAAGCGGACTCGGGCTGGGCAGCCGAGAGAACGATTACTCCAGTCCGTTCAAAGAGGAGCTCCGGAGAACTCTGCAGCAGAGGAGCGTGCTTCCCGACGCCAATCCCGAGGAGTCTTCTGTGTAGACCTCACAGGAACCACAGAAAACCTCACCTACCTCCATCCTGCTTGGGGAACTCTCTTCATCTTATTCACAACCTATTTCTTCTCTGTCAACACTTCTCTGCCGTGGTGAATATCTCCAGTGCCATAAGGCCACCGACATTCCCTTGGATTATTCTGGTTCTTATACATACTAACACTCAACCGAGACTGAACACATCTCGCAAAGTTTTTGTAAATGTCTGTATTTATTGGACCAGACCGACAGGGCCTTGTGTTGATCTTGGCTAACAGACGAACACAGGTACATCTCTGAGAGGAACCCAACCAGCCAAATGTAGCCGTCAGTCTGATCTGCGTAGGGCAGACGTCTGGCAACTTAATCATTTGGCAAGATGGAGGATACAGATCTTATTTTTGACGCCCAGAGGTTGCTTGCCTCAGTTAAAGCAGGTGTTTGGACATGTCTTTTGCACCCTTTTTGTGGGTAGAACACACGAGAGAGGAGACAAAAAGGACATGCATAAACTTAAATTGCAAGATGACAATCACGCTCTTCTCTCAAGAGGAAAAGTTATAGAGCGGGGAAAAACCAGAGTGAGCTGTAAACCCGAAGCAGGACTTGAATCATGAACAAATGCTTTGCCTTTCTTTCATTACAGCTCAATAACTTTTTTAAACTTTGTCTTTTTTCTGAGAATGTGTACTGAGCGTTGCAGCACTAATATATTGTGAGGTTTTTTCATGTCCGTTTATTGCAACTGTTAAAGACGTTTTTTTTATTTACAATTAATAGTTTCATCTGAAATGTGAAAGGATTACCAGTGGTAGTAGTTGTACTAAGACTGTGTTGGATGTGACAGCAAGTGCATTATTGTATATATTTGGCTTGAACTGCCAAATTAAGTACAACCCCAGTGTTTGCCTACATGATGGAATGAAACTTTACTTCTGGAATGGTATAGAAGACTCCGCCCATGTTCTGAAGCCGGATTGTTCTACATGGGATCCTTGATAAAGGGATCCTTGAAAAAGTCCAGGATGAGCAGCTACGGCTGATCAAACACAGGTAAGACTACAGCAAATCATACTTAATCCCAAATTTTATTTGGGAAGCTTAAAGGGTTAGTTCACCCAAAAAATCCAATTCTGTCATTAATTACTCACCCTCATGTCGTTCTGAACCCGTAAGACCTAAAAATTAAGATATTTTTGATGAAATCCGAGAGCTGTCTGACCCCCCATAGACAGCAACACAGCAGCCACTTTCAAGGCCCAGAAAGGTAGTAAAGACATCGTTAAAATCGTCCATGTGACTCCAGTGGTTCAACCTTAATGTTATGAAGCGACGAGAATCATTTTTGTGCGCCAAAAACAAAACAAAAAAATGACTTTATTCAACAATCTCTTCTCTTTCGTGTCAATCTCCTACGTGATTCACGTAAGCACCACAATGCTTGCATGTGGTGTTCGGCCAATAGTAAGCCGGCATTCTGGCAATAACGTTGCTGTCTATGGAGGGGTAAGAAAACTTGGATTTCATCAAAAATATCTTAATTTGTGCTCCGAAGAAGAACGAAGGTCTTGCGTGTTTGGAACGACATGAGGGTGAGTAATTAATGACAGAAATTTCATTTTTGAGTGAACTATCCCTTTAATTTTTTTGAAATTATATGAAGGTGTGAGACCTATTTATTACCATTCAAAAGTTTGGAGTCTAAGATTTTTTTCATGTTTTCGGAAGATGTCTCTTATACTCACCAATGCTACATTTATTTGATAAAAAATACAGAGAAAACTGTCATTTTATGAAATATTATTACAATTTAAAATAGTTTTTATTAGGAATCATTCAAATATGCTGATTAGAGGCTCAATAAACATTCTTTATTATTATTGTCAAGATTAAAAACAGTTGTGCTGCTTAATATTTATGTAGGGAAAAAAAAAAAAACACCCCAAACTTTTGAATAGTAGTGTATAAAAAGATTTTTGGAATGTTGCTATATGAGGTAGGCTAAAAGATTATTACTATAAAAAATATATCCTGTGTGTAATCATTTATAATATTTTTGTATACTTTTTTATTTGGTAACACTTTATTTTACAGTGTCCTTGTTACATATGTTACATGTACTTACCATAGTAATAACAGTAAATTATGCATAATTACATGCAACTAACCCTCAACCAAACCCTAATCCTACCATAACCCTATAGTAAGTACATGTAGTTCATTAATATTATTCAATACTTAAATATAATTACACTGTAACAATGACACCGTAAAATAAAGTGTAACCACATGCTGTTAAAGACCATATTTTGACGTGGTTTTGGTACAACATAAAACCTATAAACTAACTGACTATATATTTCTTATCTCTTTCAGTGTGGGCTTTGCGACTCTTAAACAGAGACTAAATACAAAAACAGGGTGAAAAGCGAAAGCAGAGGACATTTCATTCCATTGACTTTGATTGTGAAGACAAATGAAGGAGATTTCGATTATTCGTGACCCTGTGGGTGGAGAGGCACTACGATGCTCATCACTGGTCCATACTTTGTTGCATGATGTTCTGCAAAATATATTATATAAGTTTCAACACTAAAACAACAGTCTCACGTGTTTAAAAAAAAAAATATGAAAAACTTTTCGTACATGTGCCTCTTCACCTTGGGTGAAGCCAAAGCAGACTGCAGATATGTTTCTTCTGTTTCCTGTTTTTCTTTTTTAAATTCTCTGCTTTATGTTCTGGAATTTGTCCATTGCACAGAACTCAAGTATTGTCTGAAATCTTTGTTACTACTACTCTTGTTTTGGTGGAATGCTATTCTTTGTGGCATGAGAGCTTTACGATTTTTCAAGCGGCTTTCCATTCTGTCATTCGCTCTTTCCTAGTCTACAATCTAGTGTCCACCACATGGCATAAGAGGGAAGTTTACACTTGTTAGTAAAGATATTTGTACTGAAAAGTATGCTGAGAAATGTCAGATTAACAAGGACCGAATACTTTCTGCCAGGCCTTCTCAGGGTGGGCTTCTGACTCTCTTGAAATTGTAAAACTTCACTGTTCTTAATTTCAATAATCGCTTCGATAAGCCTGTCAAATGACTTTAAGTCAGATTTTAGTCTGACATACTTTCAACTCAGCAACCACAAGTGTTGCATATGCTTGTTTGCATCATGCATGGCTTTTTTGTACTGACCAGTATTCTCTGCTTGATAAAAAAGTGGTCATCTCAGTTCATTCAGTTCATCTCTCATGGCTTTAAATCTGCTGTTTCTTTGTGAGTTTTTGTATTACAAATATTTTCTCTTTTCTTGCATTTGAAGAAATCTTTAAAAATGTTGCTGTTATTTTTTTTCTCCTTTTTTAGGTAATTATGTTAAGTAACTTATTTTGCTTGTACAAAAAGTTGATATTTATTACCATTGTACATATGCCCTTATTTTTTATATATGTATATATCTAAAGGAAATAAAAGTAGAGATCAGTTCACACTCACAGTGAGTAGGTTGTGTATTGATTCAATTGACTTTGAAGAGGACCTATTATGCTTTTTTTCTACAATTTCAACTTTCTTTACTTTGTAATGTTGCTGTTTGAACGTGAAAAGGGTCTACAGGCACGACGCAAGTGTTTTCAGCAAGTTTCAGGCTGACGCAGTTATCATTTTCACGTCCTGCGCCACGTTGTTTAAATAGAAAATGCAGTTGTGCCCATGGGCATGCTGGTCTGAAAACAAGGTGTGTTCAGGCGCATTGTTGGCACGTTGTTATTTTGAGGCAACTGAAATGGACTGCGCCATTGACCAACTGGAACCTGGTCTAAACTCATTGGCGCAATATTTTTTTTCTTATTTAAAGAGCGTGTTAGTAATTTGCGCCTATTGGTGGGTGCACAACTAATGTACCCTTCGCTTTTTACACACACAGGGACACGCAGCAGCACACAAACATTTTTAAATATTACAAATAAAAGAATTCCTCTCTGGAGAAGCGTTCAGTCTTTCCGCTTGCAAATTCTGCCATGTAAATAGCGAATCCGCCATGGCACAAGCACAACTGGCTTTTAAAGGGAATGAGAGATGAGACTCTGATTGGTTTATTGCACATTACGCCCAAAACACACCCATTACTCATTAAGAGAATAGGGACAACCCTTTTATACCAATGCGCCGGGCGAGCTGACCATTTTTCCCATCGTTAAACTAGCAAAAGTGGAATTTGACATGCCGCGCCGTGCACTTTAGACCATGTGCTCAGATTGTTAAAATAGGGCCCTTATTCTCTATTTCAGTAAGCACTGTTTCTGAACTCCCTAAAACGCCTCGATTGTAGTCTCAAATTTTCTTCTGGGAACGTACACATCACAATGTTCCTCATTTAAACAATTCCTGCCCAAGGTAGACGCAAAATAAATGGTTGAGCTGAGTTGTGTTGAAACTCGTGGTAAGGGGTGTGACATTTCCAATTGACCATTTGCAACACACTGGTCCAGCCGACCAATCAGAGAACATAGTGCTTTTGGAAAGAGGAACTTCATAGGCCCTATCCCAAATGGCACCCTTAACCCTCGCGGTCTTCCTATGAGTCCGCACTTTCAAGGCGTAACGCCGCTTTGACTGTCGGGAAGAAGTCCGTTGAGGAACCCACACCAGTGTGGGCTCGGCAGAAGTGCGAATCGAGGGCGCATATCGACCTCTAAGGGGGGCGCTCGCGAGCACCCTTCTGAGACCTAGAATGACAAATGGGACACCCTACGGTCTTGTCCACAAGACCGAAAGTGCATATGAAGTGTGCCATTTGGGACAGGGCCATAGAGACAGGAACTAAACAGAGCATTACTGAGAGAATGGGAAGAGAGGTGCTGCAACAATGTAAAATATGTGTAAAATTATGTATTTTTTTTTTTACATTCAAGCAGAAAGACCTATTCTAGTAGACGCCAAAAACAAAACTAAAAGGGCATAATAGGTCCTCTTTAAAATGCCATTGAAATGTCATGTGCAACATTTGTTGGTAATGCAAAATGGCTATATAGTGGTTTTCATGTTGCTTCTGCTAAACAGTCTCTCCTGCTTAGTATCTGTATTTTTCTCTTTAATCTGTGCATCTAAACACACTCTTGCATGTACAGCAGGGCAGCCACAGCTGTGTGTGACATCAGCAGTCTGGTCTGAGTGCATCATCAATGTCTACACAGCTGGGCCTTCTGCTTGGAACAATCTCTATACCATTATAGGACACCAGTCACAGCTGTCTGTTAAATGAAGAGAGGAAGAGAGAAACCCAGAGATCACAGCATATTATTTGGTGAACACAATCACCGACTTCACGATTTTCACATGAACATAAATAGATTGAGAATGGTGAAGAAAAAACAACCAGTTATGTAACCCTGTTCAATCTGTGAATACTGTGAAAAATATAAATATTACATAAATATGTATACAATATTTGCTTTCTATTTAGGTGACACTACCATTTTTTCTATCCAGCATTGCAGATGTTTCAGTAAAGACATTTATAATGCTACAAAAGATTTCTATTTTCAAATAAACGCTGTTCTTCTGACCTTTCTATTCATCAAAGAATCCTGAAATTTCCATCATTTCCATAAAAATTTTAGGCAGCAAATCAGCATATTAGAATGATTTCTGGAGGATCATGTGACACTGAAAACTGGAGTAATGCTGAAAATTCTGACTTGCATCACAGGAATACATTACATTTTAAAGGTGCTGTATGTAAGAATGACAGCTAGTGGTTGAAATGGGTACTGCAGTCCAAATTCAAAATATAGTTTGCCCAGCCCTCTCCTTCTCAGACTCGACGCTCACGCTGGTTGCTAGTTTGAGGACACGCAACAGGAACGAGCGCAATTGACAATGGAAGGTGAGGAGGCTGATTTATACTTCTGCATCAGACCTACGCCGTATCCTCTACGCCGCAATTTACACGCCGGTTTTCATTTATACTTCTGCGTTGTTGTCCGCGTCAATGTGCAATTACACATGCAGACCGCTAGTAGGCAGTGTCCACAGGCATGTTGATGGTGTAACCCACAGTATCAAAGCAAAAGCCGAAGAAGAAGCAGCTTGTTGTGTACATTGTCGGAGTTGCAGCAGCAATGATGGCAGCAAATAGAAAACAACTTTTCTTGCAGCTTGAGTTGTTGTATCTAATACAAATTAAGCATCTCTAGTAGATTAGTAGAGTTAACTAAGAGGCGATCTGGCACTGGAATGCGTTTTAAAATCATGCAGAGTGCTCGTGGCCGCTGTTTTCAGTATTGGTGGCTCGTGCACAGACTAGCGCTTCAATCGATTGCTGTTGCGGAGACTTTATCCGTTCCGTTGAAATCTCAAAACGAAATGCACCCAAATGTGTCCCTGTTCTTGCAATCACTGATTAACATATTTGGTTTTAATGAGAAAATAAATAAACTATAAAATGGTGGATTAGAGCCCAGAACCTCTGGCACACTTAACAAAAATTCTACCAGAATCAAGAGCTCACCCACACTCATAGTGGATCTATGTATTTATTCACTAACATAAAGAATCTCTGGACTACAAAATATTGTGTTATATAGCAGATGTAAGGATGAAACTATCATCCCATTTCTGGACACACACACACACACACTCCTATCACAGATTTTTTTATTTTTTTATTGACCTGAGGAAGGGGCTCTGGCAGACCAATCATAGTGATTGCGGTCCACGTTGAATTGACGCATTGTTACGTCATAGGCTACGCGTGCAACACACAGCCTACGGCGTACACTTGATGCAGAAGTATATATTGGGCTTTACACACTGTTAGTTGATTCATTGATTTATCCGCATTTTATGCTCACGTTCATAGAGATTTTTAGATGGATGACAAGGCTTTTTAGGTCGGGTAGAATCTGCAATCTCTGGCTCAGTTTGTTTGCTGGCTTCAATGGTTGCAATACGCTGTGTTTTGCGCCTAGTGGCAACCTGTGGTGCCGAAATACTATTGGGTAAACTGGCAACGTGCGGTATCGCACAGACCAAAACAAAAACAGACATTAATTTCCGACACGGAACGCACATTTCAAAATTAAATAACTGGCTGTAGCATTGTTTTTCAGAGAAACAATTATGTGAACTAAATATATGCAAACATATTATGGTATTTTTATGCTTTTGGTACAGTCAAAAACTTTAAAGGATACAGCACCTTTAAAATAACAATAATAATATTATTAATAAATATTATTAATAGTAATAATATTTCCCAACATTAGTGTGTCACTGTATTTTTGATCAAATAAATGCAGCCTTGTTGAGCATAGGGTACTCCTTTGAAAAAAAAATTTGTTAAATCATACAGACCTTAAACTTTTGAATAGTGTAACCGGAGAAGAGATAATAAGGCAATTTTTTTTTTTTTTTTCAATGATTCTTTTTTATGACCAATCTTGAGACAGCAGAATTAACTCAGTATTTATTTACTTCGATTTTTTCACAATTTTTCTCTGAACTTTGCCACAGGCCCTATATATTATATTAAAGGCTGAACACGTAATGCTTGCGTACATGCTGTCGCCATTTTCACAGACTGGCCTTTTTGGGGTTTGCGCGGGGATGATGATGGTATAGTTTCAAACCTATTTCATAGTTTGCGTTCTCGAGACACCAAGTGCTGTTGCCGTGCGGATGGGGTCCGGAACGCATTGGGGGTTTTCTGTTTTAGCTGAGGATGGTGTTTAAGTGGCGCCAAATTAAATAACTAATCAGTTTTTACAACAGAAATTAATCAATCAATCTAAAGCAAAATGAATTTCCTATTATCACTGTAAAGCTGCATTATAGCAATCTGTGTTGTAAAAAGCGCTATATAAATGAAGGTGACTTGACTATACAACCTCGGAGGTCCTCACTGTAAAATCCCCTGCTATAACTAATTCCACTTGTTTGTAGGCAAATTCAGCCACAAAAGCTCATAAAGACAAAAGCTGCATTGGGTGACAGTGTGAAGTCCTCTAACAATCTCTGCAGGACCAGTCTGGCCCTGTTACCTTCAATCATTGGTAGATTTCCAAGGTGTTTCTGCAGAATGTTCAGTCAAGCACTTCTGGCTCGGACACACTGACCTCAAGCCAAGCCTGTTTGCCAAGCTCTCAGCAGATGCCCATCGCTTTGTAATAGGAAAAAGTAGAAATATTACATTAATATATGTGTACAATTTTATCTGGAAAATATAGGCTTTCTATCAGTTTGGCTTTATTTATATTTTTTCCCATCCACCACTACAGTACTGTAAAATAGATACATTTTGGTTAATTTGGTTTTTAAAAAATAATAATAATAATAATAATGTTTTTATTCAGCAAGGACACATTAAATGGATTTTCTGTTTTAAATAAATGCTGTTGTTGTTTTTTTTACTTTCTATTCATCAAAGAATTCTGAAAAAATATAATTAAACAGCACAGCAGTGATAATAATCAGACATGTTTATTAAGCTCCAAATCAGCATATTAGAATGATTTCTGAAGGATCATGACAATGGATGAATTAATTTTACTGACATTACAGCGTCTAATTGATGGGGATTACAATAATGATGATGATCAACGAGTTTGCAACTGGTACAAAGCAAACTGTCATGCCAGTTTCAGATTCACCTGAACTGCTTTTATTCTTGGTGGCAGCTGGTTGCTGCAGACTGTTTTCAAGGACTGTCACAGCTAAGGCTTTCACGGACGAAATGCATGGCATTTTAAAAGATAAACTGTGCTTACCAATCTCTGGCATAAAATGAATTGCATTAGCCTACATAAACAATGCAGTGTCTCTTCAGGTATTTCTTTCATGCATTCAGTCAAAAGATCAATCACAGCACGGAAATATCTGAAACATTTTTATGTGCATATATTCACATGAAAAATAAGTTACATCACTTGAATGATTACAAAAACGCTCACACTCTTTGCTTTTACTTCAAGGCTCCCTGTATCTCAAGATTTCTGAGTGTCCTTCTGTTGGCGTCAAGAATATTTACTGAATCATTTTCCCTTTATACTCTATTAATTTCTTTAACCAGAACAGGCTTCACAGGAAATCGCAATAGCTAGCATTAATTATAAAGAAATAATTAATCCAAAAATGAAAACGCTGTCCCTTGTGTTTCCAAATCCCAAAACAATATGAGAGCAACATTCCAACCCAGTCTCATGGCAAATTATAATTATTTAAAGTTTTGGTAATTTTTGGGCAAATTCAAAACATGAATTTGTACGAATCCATTGTTTTGTATTTAATTGTTCATAAGTTAGGTATGATCTGCTTACACCGCCCTGGCGCTTCGGTTTAGGGATGGGGTTAAGAGTGAACCTTCATGTTTAATTTTTTAATTAAAATTTAAAATTTTTGTGCAAATCACAAAAATGACTTTACAATGCTACCACGGACAATATCAAAGAGTTTAAAGTCTAAACGGAAGTTGTGAAATTCTTTTCTTCCCTATTTTGACAAACACCAATCAGGCATAACATTATGATCCCCTTCCTAGTATTGTGTTGGTCTCACTTTTGCTGACCCGTGAAGGCATGGACTCCACTAGACCCCTGAAGGTGTGCTTTGGTGTCTGGCTCCGAGATGTTAGCAGCAGATCCTTTAAGTCCTGTAAGTTGTGAGGTAGGGCCTCCATGGATCCGACTTGTTTGTTCAGCTCATCCCACAGATGCTCGATTGGATTTAGGATCTGGGGAATTTGAAGTCAACACCTCAAACTCGTTGTTGTGCTCCTCAAACCATTCCTGAACCATGTTTGCTTTGTGGCAGGGCACATTATCCTGCAGAAAGAGGCCACGGCCACCAGGGAATACCGTTTCCATGAAAGAGTGTACATGATCTGCAACAATGCTTAGGTAGGTGGTACGTGTCAAAGTAACATCCACATAGATGGCAGGACCCAAGGTTTCCCAGCAGAACATTGCCCAAAGCATCACAGTGCCTCCGCCGGCTTGCCTTCTTCCCATAGTGCATCCTGGTGCCATGTGTTCCCCAGGTAAGCAATGCACACACACTCTGCCATCCACGTGATGTAAAAGAAAATGTGATTCATCAGACCAGGCCACCTTCTTCCATTGCTCCGTGGTCGAGTTCTGATGCTCACATGCCCACTGTTGGCGCTTTCGGCAGTGGACTAAGGTCAGCATGGGCACCCTGACTGGTCTGCAGCCCAATACGCAACAAACTGTGGTGCACTGTGTATTCTGACACCTTTCTATCAGAACCAACATTAACTTCTTGAGCAATTGGAGCTACAGTCGCTCGTCTGTTTGATCAGACCACACAAGCCAGCCTTTGCTCCCCACGTGCATCAATGAGCCTTGGCCGCCCAGGATCCTGCCACCGGTTCACCACTGTTCCTTCCTCGGACCACTTTTGATAGATACTGACCACTGCAGACCAGGAACACCCCACAAGAGCTGCAGTTTTGGAGATGCTCTGACCCGGTTGTCTAGCCATCACAATTTGGCCTTTGTCAAACTCGCTCACTCCTCACTCATTTTTGCTGCTTCTAAAGGCTGCAATATACTCCGCAAGAACCGGGAAAAAAGTTCTCGTTCCCAGGGCTGCGAGAACAAAATGACGTCATTTTGTTCTCGGAGCCCTGGTTTGGGAGTTCTCGCAGCTCGTTCTCGACACATCGTCTGAGCAGAACTTTTTTCTTGTGGGTGTCCGAGAACTATTGTGTGATTGGTCAGAATTTTAAAGTGAGCGGGGTTAATGCGGAGAAACGGAGATGTTCGGCACCTGCTTTTCTCGTGAAGTCTGGAATGTCCTGGCCAGAACGAACTTTGTTCTTGTTCTTGCCACCTCGAGAAAACAAACAAATTTCTTTGTTCTTGCAGAGTATGTTCCAAGCGTAACACATCAACTTTGAGGACAAAATGTTCGCTTGCTGCCTAATATATCCCACCCACTAACAGGTGCCGTGATGAAGAGATAGCCTAATCAGTGTTATTTATTTCACCTAAATAATGGGTCATAATGTTATGCCTGATCTGTGTATATCCAATGCATCTCCTACGTATTATATGAGGTGGCTAATTCGCATGAATTTGTACGACCTCACTCGTACTTCAATCGTTTTTATACGATTTGTCTAGACCCCAGTGATGGGTAGATTTAGGGGCGGGGTTAGGAGTGGCATATCTAATGACGTTTTTTGAAAAAGCTCATAAAAAAACGTACGAAATGCTTGAGATCGGGTTGGTATAAGAAACAGCTTCTTGAACAAGAAAAAATGTAGGGCGGGACTTGATTTTGTCTATGGGGAATTGATTGGATTGTTGGATGGCTGTGGTTTGCTATTGGTCAATCTCACGTGAGTGACAGGTTGTCCCGTCCTCACATCAGTAAACACGTCATCAGAGAAGAGATAAGAGGAAGGGGAGGGTATTTGTACATAACGGTGCACAGATAAAGTGCACTGATCGTCAATTTTTATTTCATGGGGACTTTAATGAATCTGATGTTTTTTCCAAAGGTGCCAAAGCAGTCTTTTGTTTTTGACCACTTGCAACTCCATGTATTTCTTCATGTGGCAGGAAAAAAAATGTGTGTATATGTATGGCAACACATTCAACAGTTTTTGATATGCATCATGTATAATATTTTGGATTATGTCTATTATATATATTCTGGTTGTGTCTTAAGTGAACATAAACAGTTCAGTTGACAAAGTAAACGCATGCGTAACAGTATACTGGATCTGTGCAGCTCTTAAAGTGACAGTAGCCTAATAAACCTGATGCGGTCCATAATAAAATGAATCAACCAACAAGACAAAGAGAAAATTCACTCGCTGTTCTTGACTTAATAACTTTTGTAACTATATTTGTCATGTATAAAGTGTTGTGTTATAGCGCCTGAAAATAGCAGGTTGTGACGTTGGTTATGTTGACGGAAGTTAGCCTATTTTCAGGCGCTGCGTAATATCATTGCGCCGCTGCACCCATGGTACGGCAGCAAAGTTCCTTGATTATTAAGCAGGAATGAGATTATAGTTCCTAGCCATATCGGCCTAGAAAATCACAACTTTTCATTTTCCGTTGGTCTTAGTACACGATGTAGAAGAGTCAAGTTTTAAATAGGAAACATATCGAACCTCTTTGGTCATTTTTGAGCGAGATGCTAACAGTCTAATCAGATTCAATGATCTATGCTAAGCTATGCTAAAAGTGCTACAGCCAGACCCAGAGATCGGCTGAATGGATTCGAAAACAGTAAAACTCAACTGTTTAACTCAATAGGGGAGTTGGAAAATGAGCCTATTTTCAAAAAAAAGTGGAGTGTTCCTTTAATCAGTATCAAATGACCTTGATATTGTTAACTTAGCTGGAGTCTCTACGCAATTTTTAGACGTCTAAGCATGCCTGCCTACCTGCAAAAAGTACCATATACACTAGCCAATTAGATTACTAAAATATGTCAAAGCTATAGGCAGCAAACATGTGCGTTCAAAGAAGACAGCAGACAGTTTCTTCAGACATCCACACTTAGCTTAATCTCTCACAAAGAGGCACCTCCAGTCAAACAGAGCGAGATATTTCAAGATCACACGATTTATTTCCTTCGAGATGGAGGCTGTTTGCAGTGCCTGACTGAATATCTTAGGGAATAAATTATGACTGATCAGTTTCGTTTAAAGGAGCTTTTGATCTTGCACTCTGCAACCTATAAACTGTGTCATTCTCTTTCGCATAAACAGATACAAAATGCAAATGTAATGTTTGGTAGGTTTTTAGACTAACATGGAAAACTATGATTACAAACTGTCTAAATAACAGAAGGGGGATATAATGTGATTATCAGCTAAGCTTTAAAACCCTAACAAGACAAAATATAGCTGTGTGTGTGCTAAAGTTAGAGGCAAACTGCTAATTAGAAATCAAAGTGGCGTTCTGCAGCCCAGATTAATACCACAGGCATCAAAGAATTAATGTGAAAAAACATACAAGTTCTAAACAATATCTGACAGAATTGGGGTGCGCGGCAAGAGCACATCATAGAGACAGTGACTCAGCCATAGCTGTCACTGGATCCAAATGAGCGGATATCAGTGGTGCTGGTGCTTATGGGGAAAGTCAATGCTAAACCAATACATGATGTGTGTCAAGCTTTCCTGCTCCAACCTCTTTCACATCACTAACTCTTAGACACAGCATGTCGATACTTTGTTTTAAAATGATAAGCTGTCATTATTTGATCAACTTGGTTGTCAGATTATCAAGAGTACAACAAATGCCAAGAGACAATGGAGAACAAAGAGTGCACCAAAAATTAAATAAAGCAATCAAATATAATTTTATGAATAAAAAAAATACTTTCTTTTTTTAAATTAATTGATGAATGTGAAATGCCATTAACAAACCGACCCTATGTTTAAAATGCTATTTAATTAAATACAATTATTAAAATATCTATTTATTTGTCCATTTGAAAAGTAGTTTGCTTATATTTAAATTTTTACATGCAACTGGAATGTCTGATTATTTGTCTATTTAAAAAGTAATGTATTCCTATTTTCATATAAATAAATTAAATTTTAAGTGTCTTCCAGAACAAAGAAAGCCAAGTTTTACCTCTATGACGAACCTGTACCCTGACAAGAAAAGTACTATTACCCCTTACCCTAAGGCACATTTAACATAAAAAAAAAATAATAATAATAAATGAAAAAAACATGGTATTGCCTAAACCATACCAGGTATATGACCAAAAACATGGTTACAGTGCCATATCCAAAAAGTAAATGAATTTTAGGTAACAAAATAGTGCTCTTAATTAAGTCTATGAACGTTTCATGTCTGCTATGGTACACAATATGATATCACTGAGGGAAAAAAATATTTGTGGTGTTAAAAATATTATTTTTTTTACTTATTTATTTTTTAAAGTTTGTTGCCTCAAGGCAACATTGTACCATAATGGACCAATTGAAACATTTGACATTCTCACGTAGAAAAAAAAATATATTTATGAAAAACATCAATTTCTTTGACCAGACACTTGAACAAACACATTTTTCCAGGTTTTTTTTTTTAATGTATTACAAATTTCATATTTAATAAAAAGTAACATTTCAAATTCAGCTGTTACTCTCAGGCAATATTGTACCATCGTGGAACACAAGTATCACAAACCATTAAGTAATCATATCCATCTTCATCTTCATCTCCATCTTTGACTTTATTCCTGCCGGATTGTCACTATGACCTCATCTTCCTCATTACAGTATGACACCTCATCATCACCCTCACCAACTGGCAGTTGTGTTTTATACCTCTTTCAAGTGCTATTTTTTCTTTAAATGTGCAGATCATAGTATGTGCAGTTAGTGTGTGAATTCTTATAAATGCATTACAAAGTCATGCAAAAATACTTTAGATAATTCTAGCTCTTTTCCTTACAAATATTTGTATCCAACCTAGTGTGTCTGGTATGGCCTTATGCGATTCCATTATGGTACAATGTTGCCTTGAGGCAACAGTTTTTTTTGTTATTTACTCTAAAAGATTTGATGATATATAATGTAACGTTTTTGAAAATACTTCTTTACTTACCAGTGAAGGTGACTCATATTTTTTGTGGGTGATTAACTGGACGCAAATTAGTGAAAATGCACTTTTGGAGAAGAGTGGAGAAAATTGGAGAAAATATGGAGCCATGTGACCTGTGCACAAACAGGACACAAAATGGACCCCTGTGGGTCATGTGACCACTTTTTTTGCACTTTCATTGATTAGTATTTGCGTTCTTCTTCCCTGAGATAGGTTTGACCAATAAATTGGTGTTTCGTTTTATTAAAAATAAACTAAAATAGACTATGTTGCCTTGAGGCAACAGATATAGCCTACCATTTGTGTACTTTTATGCCTCAAGTGACCTTTGCGTTTATGCAATTTTATAGCGCTAAATTAGCTTTTTTATGAGACACCAAACTGATAATGATGTTGTGGTGGCTTAACAAACAAATGCTGCTGTTCAAATCAAAAAAGGTCAAATGAATAAGAAACGGAAAGGCATATTCATTATTAATTGTATTAACCCATCAGTATGAAATGTCAGTTTATGAGGAAGCATTTAACTGATAATTTGAGAGTAGCCTACATAGCCTGAAGCAGCCTCCTCTGTGTCTTGAAACACCTGGGCTCCCCTGGCATGTACAACTGGATCCTGTTGGTGAATTTCAGCTCTCCATTCAACACAATCAGACCAGAGCATCTCCATGCCAACCCGGCAGAGACAAACATCCGATCAGTCTGTACGATAAACAAAACAAAGTATTTTTGACGCATGAACGTCTACCTGTCAAACCTCATATCTGTGAGACTCTTGACAGACCTCAGGGTTTTCTTCTCCCTCATCACTAAATACTGCACATCTGGATAGACCCTCGGGCAACTGCTAAAATATGCAGAACAGAGAACACATCACTCAAAGTGGAAGCATCCCTATCAATGATGTATGGTCTTATAGGCCTACGCCTTATGTAGGCTACACTACCGTTCAAAAGTTAGTGGTCAGTCATTTTTGTTTATGTTTTTGAAAGAAGTCTCTTATACTTACTAAGGCTGCATAAAGTAAAAACAGCAATATTGTGGTATATTACAATGGAAATGAGTTCCTGTGATGGCAAATAGGAATTTTGAGCAGCCATTAGCATTACTCCAGTCTTCAGTGTCACATTGTATAATTCGAATATCCTGTCTGAGAAATATTTCTTAATGTCAATGTTGAAAACATATTTTTGCTGCTTAATATTTTTGTGGAAACTGTGATACATTTTTCAGGATTCTTTGAAGAATATAAAGTTTAAAAGGGCAGCATTTATCATCATAAATGTATTTTACTTTTGTAAGTAAAAATATTACTGACCCCAAAATTTCTGATATCAAATGTCGCTTGCAATATATGTAATACTTTCAGAACACCCTGTTACTTTTGAATGTCCAGCGATGGAGAAAACAGCATGATTTTTTTGCCATTATAATGTAGTTATGGCATTTACCAGCAGGGGCTATGACCAGCCAGACCCTGCCTCGCTGCAATGTGCCAGCAGAAAGTTTCAGAAACCCAGAAACCCAGCAGAGATGAGCCTGTTCCTCTTGCATTAGAGTAGGTTGAAACGTGTTTTACAGTTTAAAAGATGTTTAGTAGTTAACTGCACTCCATGACTCTTGCAGTCTACAGCACGATAACATAGCACGCAGAGAAAATTGCTGTCACTTTAGAAATATTTCCAAGATACCTTATAAAATACTACCTTATAAAATGACGACAGCATTTTGGAGTGTATAAAAAAATAGGCTACTTAAATTAGAATGTAGACAGCCTAGTGCATTGTAAAGTTTCATGGAATGTTTATTTATTTATTTTATTCGTACAGCCACATGCTACATATAACGGCTAGCACATTTAAATTATTTTGCTATTTGTAAAATAATAATAATAAATTAATAATAATAATTCATATAAATATTTTTTTAAAACATCTCCATTAAACTACACGTAACGTGACAATGTGCAACAGGCACGTTCGTTAAGCCTGAATGTGATTGGCCGTTTTGTAGCACATGACCCATTTTCTTAAACCTGATTGGCTCATTCATATGAACAGGAGGTTGTTGCCAGATGGACAGGGACGACCAGATGCGTTAGAAGAACTAGTAGTGCTCTCCCATGTCCAGAAAATACACATACAAATACACAACTGAGTAATATTTATATACAAACGTATCGTAGATTAGTGGCTGTAAAAAGTCGTTTATTTTAAGTCTTATTCAGGTGCTCTCGGGTTCCTTCACAGCGGAAGAATACTTGCGCCGTTTTAACGTGCGGTAAGGAGCGAAGTTTGAACATTTCAGTAACGTTACAATAGAAGCATTTATTTGTTTTTACGTATTTGATGTAACATTTCGATATCTCAACTAGTTGTAGTTATGTTGTTATCTACACTGCGGGGTAAAAAAAAATGCGAATATGTAATGTTTCTTAAAGTAGAGGTTAACGTTACACATCGCTGGCCTGATGTTAACAGACGTGCATAAAGTAAATATCTTCTGTCCAGGGGCCAGTTAACTTACATAAACATAGCTGCTAAGTTAATAACTAGTCTGACCAACTAGCAATTTGTTGGGGCTAATCAGTCTAAATATACCTTTTTATTTAACAGACTTATAAAAATTATGACTAGTCTTGACGAAATAAATTACATGACAACTTGTAAAACCAGTCTAAGCTGTTGCAATCTTGTGATCCTACTATCTGATGTTTTAGAAGGACAATCTCTTATCTTCAAATGATTTATTTACTCAGATCTCATATCTTATGTACTTGACTCAAGCATGGAGGAAACTGAAGCCATGGACAGCAGACCACCACTGGCATCCCTGTCTCCCTCTCGGCAGAACACAGCTGGAGATGTGGATTTCTCTAAACTCACTCCTTCACAGTTTGGCATATCAACAGACAGCTTCATATCGTCATCCAAGGTTAAAGGTTAGCAAAAATAAACTGGATTTTATAATGTCTTGCCTTATGTATAACTGATTAATCGTGTCATACGGAGTATTTAGAGTGTAAACAAGCCCTTTTTATTCAGTTATTGCCTTTTATTGTAAAACACCTTTTTATTATTTTCAACCATTTTCTTTGCTATGTTATTTTATTTTGCACAATTTTTCTTTGTGCAGTTCTGTCTCGTCAATGAAGCACACTAAATGAATTTGAGATGTAACTGAAGGCGCACTTTTCATACTGTTTTATCTCCTCAGATAAGTCCAGAGTGGCTCAACTGAAGGCAAGGAGGAGATCCACGATTGGGGTCCGGGGATCTCCGGAAACAAACTCTCTCATCTGCTTCAGAGCCAGACAAGCTGCAAAAACACCTCCGCGAACACCACAGGTAGATGCATGGTCTAAAGCCCTATTCGGTCGGGATTAGTTTTACAAGGGTAGATGGAGTAATGTAATTTTACCACAGGACGTCTGTAATATCGCACGGGATAGGAAATCTCAGTAAACTACCAGAAGTTGTTCTGGTGAAACTTTACACGATCAATAAGGTGCGTGGAAAGAAAAAACAAAGTTATTTTCGGACACTACCAGCAACATTTGTGACGTCAAGGGGTCAGAACAAACAAATTATAGCACTGAAAAAAGTAATGCTGTTTTATTTTTATCAGGGCTAAAAACTTCTGGTGCAAGTGTCCGTCTGAAATCGCTCACTTGATTACTGATTCTCTAATCCCTATAGTGCATTATGGCAAGCCGTATCGACTTTTATTCATTCACAGGATATGAATTCTTGATATCAACAATTACATTTTCACTAGTTAAAATGCTAATTCTTGATATCAACAATTTAATTTCAACTAGTAACAACTCTAATTCTTGATATCAGTAATTGTATTTTCAATAGTGAAATGTCACCGTAGGCTGCCATTCAAATTCAATTGTTGATATCAAGAATTCAAACAAAGTGAATGAATAAAAGTCAAAACGGCTTGCCATAGTGCATGGCAGTTGAGGGCACTATATAAACAGTGAATGTGGAGTGAATGAAATGACGCGAGGAATTCGGACACTGACGTAAAAACTTTGTCACATACATTTATCCTACGTGTAGATTACTTTAGAAATAGATAAGTCATAGTGACTTTAGTTTGTGATTATATACCTCCGTGCCAGCTTTAGTTTAATTGATGGTAAATTAATGCAATAGTATAGATTCAGTTTTCCATGGTTAAACTTGTGTTAACCATAAATCATAAAAACATAACATCAAGAATACACCCATCAATATGTGTACATTTTTGTATGTATTGTAGGGGTGTACCCGACTAATGATTTACACATTCGAATCAGAATTGTCGAATCTTTCTATAGTCGACCGATAGTCGAATCATCTATGTGTGTGTGAATGGGTTGGGACTGGGAGGGGCTCGACAGTCAGCAGGAGGGTAAAACTATTTTTATTTTATTTTACACACTCCACACTGCAACAACTTTTTAATAAAGCGACCAAAACTGCCTGCCAATTGACAGACGAACTGACAATGGCTTTCTTATTTAGGTAATGTGGTGGATAAACATTCGTAAAACGTTTTCTCGTAACATTTTACAGCCGCGATCGAAATACAGAACATCACACAAATATATAAAAGAACATTTTGATAAATAAACCTAAACAAAATACCTGCCTAGAGAGGAAAAGAACACACTGACTGCAGACAGGATTTGCATTTCACATTTTGCGAAATTAAATTAAATCGGCAAAATTGCTGTGCCAGCATGCTTTCAGTGCAGCGCAACATCGAGACAACGAAAAACAATAAAAAACATTAATTTACAGAATTAAATTAGAACAGAATATACATTACTAATAATAAAAAAATAGATAAAAACGAAATCAAGTCACAGGGAGCATAATAAATGTGTGCAAAATGCCAAAGTGCAGGGGAACATATGAAGACTTCAGATGCAAAAGCCCAAGTCAGTCTGACATCTTTCTTTAAAATAAGCATTTTTGACAGGTTTCTATGTCAAGTCAAGTCAAGTCAACTTTATTTATATAGCGCTTTTAACAATGTAGATTGTTTCAAAGCAGCTTTACAGTGTTAAACAGGAAAATAATGCAGCATAATTTTATTCAGCTGTATAGCCATTCTGGAAAAATTTCAAGTATCATACAGTGACAGTGTGGGCTTTAGATCAATAATTTGATCAGTAATTTAGTTTAAATGGTTAATTTAGTTTATTATTTAGATGTATTTCGATGTTTAGTTGAAAAATTTAGTGTCCCCAACTGAGCACGCCAAGCCAGAGGCAACAGTGGCAAGGAAACCAAAACCCCATTAGGTGACCTAATGGAGAAAAATAAACCTTGGGAGAAACCAGGCTCAGTCGGGGTGCCAGTTCTCCTCTGGCCAATTAACAAACAGCGTATTATTATTATTATTCTGGCAGTTTTACAGCTCGGAGGTCATAATAGATCAGAATATTCGAGGGACCGGGGGCAACATGCTGGAGACGGGTTTATTGAGGATGATGTTGATTAAATAATTATTAAAGTGCAATATTCGAATGATCGGAGGCAACACGCAGGAGACGGGTTTATTGATATGCCGTGTCGATGAGGCAGTTTCAGGGGGAGTCTAATCACGGTCTCCCAGACACTTCGGGGTCCTGTGTTGGTCTTCTCTGGGCGCAGGTCCACCATCTGATCTGGATACGGCCCGGATCCAGCTGACTGCAGTAAACCTCGGGATAAAACAGAGAGACTAACATTAGCGTAGATGCCATTCTTCTGATGATGTAATGAGTACATCAGGTGTTATGGGAAGTGTTCCCGGTTCCGGCTGACCTAGTTAATGCAGCCTAACAATCATTTCATTGAAAAAGTGTTTTATGTGTATGCCACAGTAAAGAGATGTGTTTTTAGTCTAGATTTAAACTGACAGAGTGTGTCTGCTTCCCGAACAATGTTAGGAAGACTGTTCCAGAGTTTAGGTGCTAAATAGGAAAACGATCGACCGCCTGCAGTTGATTTGGATATTCTCGGTATGATCAACTGGCCAGAATTTTGAGACCGCAGTAGACGTGATGGAGTATAATATGTTAAGAGCTCGCTCAAGTATTGGGGAGCTAAACCATTTAGTGCTTTGTAAGTAATAAGTAAGATTTTAAAATTTATGCGATGTTTAATAGGCAGCCAGTGCAGTGTTGACAGAACTGGGCTAATATGGTCATACTTCCTGGTTCTAGTAAGAACTCGAGCTGCTGCGTTTTGGACCAGCTGGAGTTTATTTATTAAGCGAGCAGGGCAACCACCCAGTAGAGCATTACAATAATCTAACCTTGAGGTCATGAACGCATGAACTAACTGTTCAGCATTTTGCATTGAGAGCATGTGCCGTAATTTAGATATATTTTTAAGATGGTAGAAAGCAGTTTTACAGATGCTAGAAACGTGGCTTTCAAACGAAAGATTGGTATCAAAGAGCACACCCAGGTTCCTCACTGACGACGAGGACTTGACAGAACAGCCATCAAGTGTTAGACAGTATTCTAGGTTACTACTTGTGGAGCTTTTTTGTCCAATAATTAAAAATTCAGTTTTTTCTGAATTGAGTTGCAGGAAATTACCAGTCATCCAATGTTTTATATCAGCTATGCATTCCGTTAATCTTGTGAATTGGTAAGTTTCTTTAGGGCGTGAAGAAATATAGAGCTGAGTATCGTCAGCATAACAATGAAAACTAACGCCATGCTTCCTAATGATATCTCCCAGTGGTAGCATGTACAGGGTGAAGAGTAGCGGTCCTAGCACTGAGCCTTGCGGTACTCCATACTGAACTTGCGATCGGTGTGACATATCTTCATTTACTACTACAAACTGATAACGGTCGCATAGGTATGATTTAAACCATGATAATGCAATTCCACTAATACCTACATAATTTTCGAGTCTATTCAAAAGAATGTTGTGGTCGATAGTATCAAATGCAGCGCTAAGATCGAGTAACACTAATAGAGAGATACAGCCACGATCGGATGATAAGAGCAAATCATTTGTAACTCTGACGAGAGCAGTCTCAGTGCTATGATACGGTCTAAATCCTGACTGGAAATCCTCACAGATACCATTTCTTTCTAAAAAGGAACATAATTGTGAAGACACTGCCTTGTATAGGCATAGGTATGTATAGGTTTCTACCCAAGTACCGGTACTTCTGAATGGGCTGAGGCTGGGATTTAGTGGGTTTGAAGTGAAAGTATTTTATGAACGTATACTATATGCGGAGAGCATTCACTCAGTGCATCTTAAGCATCTGAACTCTTCATATATAAAAAAACACAAGCCACAGTTAAATTAAGTAACCCTGAGTGACCAATAAATAAAATAAAAATAAATAAATTATTAAAACAACGAAAGTTTAGCCAGAATTGTGAAATTTCTCTTTTTAACTGCCGAAACAACAATAAACGCTAAACTGGCAGTTTTTTTAGCTAAACATGTTCACAGCAAATTAAAATTAGAAACGGCTGAAATGTTTGAAAACACTTGTACCCTACCCGATCGGAAAAAATCCATTCTTTCACTCTGCTTGTGTGCATTTGAGTCTGTTCGAATTGTGTGCGGGGAAAACCAAATTGTTAACGTTGGCCGGCTGCAGTGCGCTCTTAAACTTTCCCGTTTTAAGTGGAAAGCCAGTTTGTTGTTGATGAGTGGTAGGACATGAGCTGTTGGCACAACTTGCATTTTACTTTTTTGGATCATCTTTTACTATTTTTTCTTATTTAGAAGTTTCTTATTCCAGACATTTAGTAATCCCTGCCGCCAAGATGCGCCTCGTCTGTCACGGATCAGGGAAAGTGAAACTTAAATCTGTCACAGGGGTGGTTGGATTTATTCACACACACACGTTAAAAATATTTATTGAACGCTTCTTTCTTTTCACGTTTTTTTTTACAGCATTATCATAATTAAAGGCTGTATATAACTTAATATAACCATACAAAACCAGTAGTTCTGTGTGAAATTAGACATTACGCATCCCCATATTGCCAAAGTGGTATGATCCTCGTTTCATAACACCCGCAAAGATTCGACTGTGAGATCGGTGGTCGAATCAGGCTCCGCATATCGATGCATCGAATCTTCGACTATTCGGGGTCACCCCTAATGTATTGTATTAATATTTAGTATCTTTAACTCTCCTGTCCAAGTACCTTTTAAGACAATGATCTTGTGCGTTTAGCGCCATCACACGATTATAATAAGATGCATCTTCTATCATCTCATCTCAGTCGATAGGGAGAATTAATTTACAGCGTAAATACATTCATTTAACTGAAATATCTGCTGTTGGACGCTTAATTTAGGTTTAAAAGTTAACATGTAATTCACATATTTTATGAGAGTAGTTGGGATAACAGCGTGTAACTATAAATGTAAGACGTTTCTACAGGATAAAGAAATGACAGTAAACAGCTTACTTTGTCCATATTAGCGAATGTGTGTGTTCCTACAGAACAGTCCTCTTATCCGGTAACACTGAGTTTGTGTTTTTTCACTATGTATGTTTTCATAGCACTCAGCTGACACGTTTGTTTGAAGTACAGCATTGGGATTGGGCAGGATGTGGAATAGTGTGTTTTGTCAGTAAAAAAAAAAAATTGGCTTTTTTTTATCCAATAATTCAAAAAAATGATCGGCTAACTAACCGTTTATCAAAATAATCATTAGTTGCAGCCCTACTTGAATTATTGAAAGACAATATATATCTATATATATAAAATCAGTGTTTAATTTTTTAGATGAAACAAAATTTTCATGCAAAATTAATGCTGCATAGATATAAATACATTTTGCATGACTATGAGTGTGATATTTCTCATAAACATCCAAGTATATGATACAGCTTTCATTCTTAAAGTCCATCATATATTCATGAGGTAAATAAATCTGTTTGAATAAGGGAACTAAGGATACTTTTACCATTTTGTTTTATTAGTATATTATATTTATTGGTTGACCTTTTTTAGAATTTGAAAGTTAATAAAGACATTATTTTGATAAGTGCTATCTCTGATTGTAGTCCTTAAAAAAAAAGAGTAGTGCTTGAAGTCCTTGAAAGTCCTGGAATTTAATTTTCCAGTATCTGTATGAAGTACCCTGCATGTTGTTTTCACGCATCGCGCAAGCATTTGTAGCTACGTCCGTGTTTACTACAGTATGCGACTATGCGTCGTTGTAAATCTGTTCATCATATAAAGCCATCGTGTCTCTTCAGAAGACTTGGATTTGGATTAGACCGGGGGTTTTCAGGGGCTTCCTCCAGAAGGTCCTGAGGGGTCCCCAGAAAATTACACAGAATAAAAAGACAAAGAAAATGTATAAAGTCTACCGAATATTCTGTTTTATTTCTAAAAGTTCTCTCCTTTCTTGCCGTATACATAGGCCACTTTCCAGAATTGTATGTTTCCTTTGTATCTTTCTACTGAGTCCCTTTATCACGCTCATTGGGGCTGTAAGGCAGTACATGAGCTGCTTACACACATTTATTGTGAAAGTTGCTTATACAAATAATTTTTAATTGAACAGTGATCTTCTTCAGGTTTATACATACAACATTAAGTATAGCCAATTTATTAAGTTTGGAAACAATATTTTGTATTTATAATGTCACGCAGTTTATCTAACAGTTTAAATGTTTTTCATTAAAAAAAAAATAGATTGAATTTAGGAATGGGGTCCCTCATAAAAGATTCATCGTATTTTGGGGGTCCTTGGCATCATTACGTTTGAAAACCCCTGCATTAGACCACTCAATTGATTATTTTCCGATGCCTTTGACATTTTTTGGATCTTAAGTTTGAGAGGAATGTGCATAGATAAATCATTTATAATAAATACTGTAATATTGTATAAAAACATTGATTTAATTGAATATTGTTAATGCAAAAGTGATTTTTCCAGCCTAACACATTGAATTAACACTGAGCAAATACTGTACAAGTATAGTAAGGCAAATTATTAGTATAATAATATACAGATACATTTGTGGCAGTATACCATAGAGCTTGATTAGAAGCACACCTTTGACATCAACAACAAAAGAAATGGGCCCATTTAATTGCTATCCAAAATGCATAATTATATGATTATTTGCATTAAGCATCACTTTTTCCCTCAATGTCTACAAACTTGGACAAATCAGGACAGTCTTCTAATCCATTTTTGGACCACATTGTTTATTGTCATCATTATGATGATGATGAAGGTTGTTTGTTTTTTTACTTTATCAGCTGTAACTTTGTGCTCTGTCCTCATGAAGCTTTTGCAGGGGAGTCCGTTTCTTTCACGCTGTGACTCTTTGAAGAAGAAGATGGCTGCCTTCCAGTGTCTGATGGAGGAGGAGGACGAAGAGGATGAACAGAAGAAAAATGAGGAGAATGAGAGTGAAAAAAGTACTTTGGCTAAAGATTCTAAGAACGGTCAGTCTCTCCTCAAACAGTTGATTGCTGCCAACATAAAAACAGAATGTCTTTCAGGTGCAGGCTTAGAGGACCAAATGAAATTGTGAAAAAGTTATTAAGAGAATGTCATACTGTCATTGCTTGCCATTTCCAGCTAATAGAACTAATACAGAATAGGCAGGCACCATAATGTATTTGACACAATTTGATTTCTTCCATTGATCCCAGTTAGAGTGCAGCAGGATGAAGTGCAGAATAAATCAACTGAAGCTTATGAGCCTTAAAATAAATATGTTTACATTTCAGAGGGCTTTCAGTGTTAATACAAATATTGAAAAGGCATTTCCAGTCTTCCAGTTTTAATAATCTGTGATCATTTCAGCTTTTGACACGATGAATATGTAAGTTTTATTCAAATGTAAACAAGACAATTGAGGGATGTCAGTTTAGTCCTTTCAATACAATCAAATTTTTAAAATTCATAATGTCAGCCTGGAAGTCTGGATGCCATTTATAATAACACTAAACCCCTCTGAAATATTAAAATATTTATTTTAATGTTTTTAAGCAACTGTTTTCTTTTGATTTATATGTTAGCAGCAGTATTCTGTCTTGCATGCTGTGCTTAAACTGGGATCAGTAATATGATTCAAATCATTAGAAGCAATTCTTAGCTCTACAGAGTTTTCTTTCTCTGTGTGGCTTTCATTCATTTTTGGTTAGATAATATTGAGAACAATTAGCAATTGCTGATTAACTGCAATTTTAAAATGAGCACAGTTTAATTATGTTCTTATGTAGCATTACCTGTTTTTGCTAAATGTCATCTTGGGTCATTATTTCGATGAGGCTACTGTCTGTCCTGCAGGAAAGGAGAACACGTTGACTGCGCAAAGCTCATTCACTTTGATGACGCCGCCTCCCTCTAAGAAACGCTGCTGGGCCTCACCGGGGGAGTGTGAGGACAAGATTACTGAGACGCCACTCCCCAACCCCTCTTTCATAACACAACAGGAGCAAGAGGTAAACATATCACCATTTAACGGTACCATGTTTGATATTCAATATGCAGTTTATTATTAGTTTAATTGCCATTAGCAGATAAAGTGGCACAGGTAAAGTGCTTACAATGGAACCAATGGACGCTACACTCGAACAGACTTTGTGGTCAGCATTATTAGTCTGGTGGTGTTCCTGTAGTCAGCTTTGTGTTCTTTTGTTTTTCTATGATTATAGGTGAAATGCTCTGCGTCTCAAAGCCAGAGGCCTCTATTAGCTGTGGATTCAGATGCAAAGAATGAACTTTTGTCTTTACCCATGCTGTCAAAACCAGATGTTAAGCCAGCAGGTAAGGGAACTTCACCAGGGCAGCATTTATTTAATCAAAAATACAGTAAAAACTGTAATATTGTAAAATATAATTACAAGAACATAAAATAACATTTATTTAAAACAAGTTTTTTTTTCTTAAGGGAAAAAAAAATCTCTCCCAACTAATGCTGTAAACCTCTCTTATGGTACATTACTATAATATTAGAGGTTAAAATTACCAACAGAGTAATAATAATAAATAATAATAATTACACTTAACTGAAATGTTTGAATAAAACTAATTTGCACACAAGGTAGTTTTCATAAACATTTCACAAGACATTTTCTTCACACACAGTATGATATGTCTGACATCTCTGATAAGGTTTTCCTTAAAAAAGGCCTTAAAATGTCTTCAATTCAGATTCGATGGGTCTTAAATATTTTTGGTCACATTACCGGGAAAATTTCTCCAGTCTGACGGACAGTGACTATTATCATAGGACAAAGCGAAGATTTCCCCGCGTTGTAATGTTAGTTACTGCGTTGTCATCAGAGAGAAGTGTGGTGGCAGAATCCAGTCGAACTACAGCTAGCTGACCAGTCTCGTAACTAGTGTATTTCTGGTATCAGCTGTTGTTAAGGCTCGTGCTGCCTGTCTGTTTGTGAGACTTAACGTTACATGGAGAAATAAAATGAGCGTAACAGCAAATGTAAAGAATTTCGCAGAAGAAACATACTGAGTTAAAAGTTCAACATGTTTAGTTTATTTCTAATATTGGCCTATAGTTAAATAATATACCATGTACCATGTATTTTCATGTAATACCATGTATTTTCACGAGTGCAATGCTCCCGCAGCGCTTTAGTGTGTGTGTGTGTGTTTATTCCGGGGTGTTGTAGTTCTTTCTTTCGCTAGTCCAACTATAGTTCGCTGTATTACAACTACAAATGAGACCAACATGCATCTTATATTGCAGCCAATCAGCTTTCATGTTATTGGCGCGAGTCTCTTTCAGATTGTACCACAGACACATAAAACAGATTTTTATTCTTCAGCTAACAGTTGTCCAGTTCTTCAAATTACAGTTCCAGTTAGCCTAGCCTATATCCATTCCTGTCTGTGTTGTTAATGTTAAACAAACTAACAACAACAACAGGGGAAAAACCAAACAGTAGCCTACCTAAACTTAAAGCACAGTTTGTATCTGTATATTTATTAAAATTTGTCATTTGTTTATATTTATATTTTTGTTTATATATTACACTTATTTTATTACTGACCATTTACTTGATTACTTAATTACTTGAGAACTTTTTACCCATATTAAGCAATTGCTTATTGCTGTGGTTTACTTTTTTGGTAATATTTCCCACGCTAAGCGATCATGTTATTAAAGCCAGATAGCACACCACTGGACCAGCCTGTTTTTTGTAATACCAAACAAGATTCATACATTTTGTTTGTTTTATTGCCATGTGTGACTAACATAATGTGAGAATCTAACATAATGACATGGTAAATGTGGCATCCTAATTATAAAAAAAACGAGATTAAAATGTGACGAGATTTCTCGTTGAGTGAAAAACTGTCCTGCGATTTTGCCATGACGGAGCGTGAGGGTGAAATTAGCATAGAATATGCAACCGCTACGTTTACATTACATCATCCACTGTTTTGCTTTTTTTATAGAAATAAAATCCATTTAATTCAGTTGGGAAAAAATGGTTGCTTCAATTGTAAACTATTGTAAACGTCTGCTCTGCACTGTGCGACTGTGTCTGAGCTGCAGGAATCACAGTTCACTGATCACGTGACGAGAGTAAGGTGAGATGATTGACAGGACAGGGAAGATTCATGCACAACAGAGCCTGATAGAGTGTCTGACAAATGTCTTATTATCTTGAATGCCCGCTCAACACTGCCGCTCCCTATATAGAATACGTACGATCGCGATTCAAAAGCGAAAGTAAACGCAAGCTCCCTTATCCGTGTGAATTAGGCAACATACAATAGCCTGTCTCCAAATATCAAAGCTATCTTATGCTGGGCTGTGTAGTTGTAACCACCTCTTAGCTCTGGTCTCTGTTTTGTACTTTGCATGTTGAGAGAGTACTTTGATTATGGTTGCAGTTAATGTTTGCATTTAATAAGACTATGAAAAAACTGTTATTTTTATTTTTATACTGTTTTTTTATCTTCAATTTGTGGAAAGGAGTTTAATTAGGAGTAGGGCTGCCACTAATGACTATTTTTATATCGATTAATCTATCGACTAATTTATCACAATAATTTTCAACAATTTTACTTAAAAACATTTAATTTAACTTGCAACGTTGGCATTCAGTGGTGTACTATATAAAAAAAAGTATAAATGTAAACAAGCCCTTGACAAAATGTAAAACTAAAAGAGTAAAAATGTAAAAAGGTACAAATTTGTAAACCAACATAACAAAAAAAAGAGAATATCAGCAAATACTTTTTATATAGAATAGTGTTGTCACGATACTAAAATTATGATTTCGATACGATACCAGACTAAAATACCTCAATACCGATACTGAATCAATACCATAGCAAAAAACTGTAAAAGTAATTGAATAATATGACAGAACTTACTATCCATTGTTTTATCATTGTTTTGGGGTTAAACAACCCTAAAAACTCACTTGGCCGGCATGTTCCCGCCCTGCCCTGCTTCACACAGAATATTATGTCCGGCCCTTTAAGAGCTGCACGGACCAAATTCATTGTAACACCCGATTTCTCATTCAACTCTGTATACGTTCACTAAAGACATATCCGACTGCATTTACCCGAATACTCGCCAGGACGAGCATTTTTACATATTTTTTACCATTCAATCCCAATAATCCGCGAAACTGGCGCCGCGATCTGTCTGAGTGAAAGGCGGCTGCGCGTGCGAGCACGTCCCGGCCGCGGAATTTTTTTTCCCAGGATGGTAGGGGAAGGTACCGCCTTTTTCGTCTATGTTTGGCTAGAAGGGCTCTCCTCCGATTGGTTATATATCTCACGTTCATAGAGACAGAGCGACACGCGTCATAATCTGAAGGCCACGCCCACCGGGGGGGAAAACAATCAAACCGTCTCCATTGACTTTGCATTGCGGGAGGCTGCCTCCTTGTCATTTCGGACTTATTACAAAAAACTGAACAATGTATAAAAGCTGATATGTGACAAAGTGAACTGCAAACCCAGAAGCAAAAACCCAGACGTTTTTATAAGCTGTTGACCCAAAAAACAAGCATTTAAGGACAAAAAAGTGGATTCAGGCCATTGAGACAGAGCGCTACAGGTCATATTACACTGAGAACTACGGCGACTAGAGCGGAATGTAATCAACGACAGGAAATATCATATATAAAACGGACATTTGGATATTTGACTTAACAGTGACAAAATGTTTACTGCACTTTGGGTCGACAGCTTATAAAAACTTATTTCTGTGTTTTTTAGCTTGTTTGCTGTACAACTTGTCACATATCAGCTTTTAGACATTGTTCTGTTTTTTGTTATAAGTCCGAAATGACAATGAGGCAGCCTCACGCAATGCAAAGTCAATGGAGAGCGTTGGATTGTTTTCCCCCCCCGGTGTGGGCGTGGCCTAAATACGCTCTGTCTCTATGGCAGGCTGTCAGCTAGTCTGTTTTGATCGTCTTTACAACAGAAGTAAACAAAGTCAATCCAACATAGCCTACTAAGAAAAGCGCTATATGTGCGTGTCTTCAGATTTATATTTCAAGTTCACAATTTCATAGCCTGTTTAGATCGTGTTTAGATTAGTCTTAGCTGTTTGGGGTAATTTTGTGACGAACATGTGAACTTGGGAGTACAAATCTGACCAGCCTACGTTTCGTAAACTCGCGGCTCTCAAGTACTGAACAGTTAGAGTACATAAGCATATTTAGGCCTATGCATTGCCTTGATTCAAGATGTATGCAATACAATAAAACGGCACTATTTTGCCCAGCTGTGTGCAGTGCAGTGCACTATTCTAGACTAATGAAAACTAGTGATGCATCATCATGCTCAGCTTTGACTTAAGGTCCATTAAATAATACAAACAATTACACAGAGGGAACTAGGTATGGAAAGCAGTGAGTGAGACATGTAATGACTATTGTACACTGCAGTGGAGTAACATTGGCAACCACCTCTAACAAATAGGCTAAGTTTTCCCAACCAGCAAACAGGCTTAGAACAGCAGCACAATTAACAGAACAGTCAACAGAGTTCATTAAGGCTCCCTGAGGTGACGAGAGATGCGTTGGTCCTAACTTGTATACCAGCTGGTGCTGCTGATCAGCAGTGATCAGTGACCACGCTCCCACACACACACAAACACAAACACCATGCGCAAGACGAGAGAGAGACAGTGGATTCATGAACCGTGACAATCACAGATGAATGAAGCCGCAGTCAGCCAATTGTAGAAGAGACACCACAGTATGATTCAAATATAACAGATTGTATTTATTGTGAACCTAACATTAAGTGCTAGTAGACAATTTTAGTGCATGTTAAACATACGTGTGTGTGTGTGTGTGAGAACTTGGAATATAAATCTGACGGCACGCACACGACAGCCTGGCCGCGATATTTTTTTTTTCCAGGCGAGTTTACGAAACGTAGGATGGTCAGATTTGTACTCCCAAGTTCACATGTTCGTCACAAAATTACCCCAAACAGCTAAGACTAATCTAAACAGGCTATGAAATTGTGAACTTGAAATATAAATCTGAAGACACGCACATATAGCGCTTTTCTTAGTAGGCTATGTTGGATTGACTTCGTTTACTTCTGCTGTAAAGACGATCAAAACAGACTAGCTGACAGCCTGCCATGAACGTGAGATAATATCAATATATAACCAATCGGAGGAGAGCCCTTCTAGCCAATCATAGACGAAAAAGGCGGTACCTTCCCCTACCATCCTAGGGAAAAAAATATTGCGTCCCGGCCGCACTGCACTTTTCTGTTGCGTTCTTTTTCCTGAGCTGCGCATATTTGACTGTTCTGCTTCCATTGTTTAGTGAACGGTGGAAGCAGAGCTCACACACACGTCCTCACTCGTGCTGTCACACATCGACGCAAATTAATAAATATTGCTCTTATTAGAGTGCTGTCATTTTTAAAGTACCGGTACTAATACAATTTCATATTGTACCCAACTTACTCAGTCGACTAAAAATATTGATTTCGACTAATTTACAGCGTTGACGCAGTCGATTGTATCGACCAATCGCGACAGGCCCAATTAGGAGGTCTCACAGCCTCAAGCTTGGAACATACTCTGCAAGAACAAAGAAATTTGTTCGTTTTCTCGAGGTGGCAAGAACAAATTTAGTTCTGGCCATGACATTACATACTTCACAAGAAAAGCAAGTGCCGAACATCTCAGTTTCTCCGCATTAACCCCGCCCACTTTAAAATTCTGACCAATCACACAATAGTTCTCGGACACCCACAAGAAAAAAGTTCTGCTCAGACGATGTGTCGAGAACGAGCTGCGAGAACTCCCAAACCAGGGCTCCGAGAACAAAATGACTTTTTTCTCTGTTCTTGCGGAGTATGTTGTGGCCTTCAATCGGAAGTTCTGGAAGCTAATAATTAATGTACAGTAAGGTCTGAAGAGACTCATGTGAAATCATACAGAAGAGAAGCCTGTCAGTTGAGTTTGTGGAAAAACATTCTACAGTGCTTGAGTATTGTTGTCTTTCAGTGCATTTGATAATTCATTCTCAGAAAGTAGAATTAAAATGACATTCATTACAAGATGATTAATGTATGAAAATACCATGTTGAGTGATGACTGAGCAGCCCAAGTTTTCTTCATTTCTTATTGATGTCAGCAGGTTCTGGACATCTTCATAATGAGACGTATTTGCTGCTTGGTTTCAGTTATTTTCTTTTTTCGTGCTGCGGAAGAAGTGTTCCGCACTTTTGTGATCTGAAGTTTGCCATGTGTTTTTTTTGTGTTTACAAATACATGATATGACCCTATAATCTGTTTCTTTATGGTTCAAGTTAACTTTATTTCAAATACGAAACTAGTAAAATCTTTTTTTCTTTATAGATTATAACATGAGTTCTTCTATACGCAAGAAGCGTGTTCGTTTTGGGGCACCGCTCTCTCCAGAGTTCTTTGACAAAACCCTCCCTCCCAGTACCCCACTGCAAAAAGGAAGCACCCCAATGTGTCCTCCATCATCTACGGGACCTAAACGCTCTCTGCTGAAGACCCCTCAACGATGTGAGGCCCCTCTTTCCCAACCTGACTTCAACAGTCCCCAATTCAATGGCTCCTCTCCTGTCCTTGTTATTGACAGACACAGTGCTGGACTGTTGTACAGTGATGAAGTATTTGAAGAGATCGAAAAGGTATGACACTTGCCAGCTTCTCCAGACTAACTTATCTGATTGTAGATTAATCATATCAGTGGCTTGTGGTATTATTCTGTCATTGCACACGGGCTGCTGCTTCTATAAATGTATGTATTGATGGTAAGTTTGTGTGCCTTTCTTCAATCTATCTTCTCAGATAAGTTTTCCCAGTATGGAGGAAGAGTCTCCCTCACACAAGCCTTCAGAGAACTGCAAAGGTGAGTTATGAAATGATTTTGACGAGAAGGAAAGTTTCTCTTCGGTCTGTATTCTAACCGTGTATCTAAAACTGTAGATGTACTCTCTGCTGAGGACCCACGGCAGCCCCGGGCTGAAGACGCTGAAGTTATGAACGCTGCTTTTCAAGAGGAAGAGGATGAACCATCAAATTCACTGACAGAGGGAAAACTGCCATGTCCCACTGCTGATCAGCCACTGGCTCTCTCCAGTGAGTTACTTTCTTCCACTTCTTTTTAACATGCTCTTTTTCTCGCCCCTTAATGAATTCATACCAGTTTTTATTTCTTTGTGCAAAAAAAAAAAAGCAAACTGAGATGATGATTATGAGAGCTTAATACAGAAGTATAAGTCTACTCTTCTTCTAATACACTTACTTTGTCACTAGTTTTTATTTTACCTTTAATATTTCTTTCATATGTTTAGTGGTGGTGCTTTACTGAATTTAGAGACTGAGTGGATTGTAGCTTGCTGTTAACATGGTAAACAGTATGTGAGAAGTTGTATCTCTCAATTCATCCCCTTTAAATCACAGCTATCAAATACTGTTTTTTGTTAAACAAAAATAGTCCAGCTTCAACAATGCATTTCTGTTGGCCTACATATTGCCTACTGTGACCTGTGTCATTTTATTATACCTAATCCATAGGTCTGTTTTTATGTGTGGAATTTAATAGATTTGTATGATTGATTAGGTATAAGACCTATACATTTGTTGAATATCAGTTACCATATTGAGGGGCTAAATACATGCAGATGGATGTCTTTCGACATTGCATGTAATATATACTATATATACATGATTTTCATATAAGCATTTAGCTGAGCTTTGTCATCTTCATTTTGAACACATCACACTCGAAATGCATCTAAACAATTTTGTGAACATGACTTAATATCAGCCTAGTTATAAACTTCTTTAAAAGTTTCCATGGGTCTTAAAAAAAGTCTTAATTTGACCTTCCACAATTTAAGGCCTTAAAATGTCTTAAATTGGATCAGAAAGTCTTAAATTCAATATCATGGCATTAAATTAGTGCCCTACGATTTCTGCGACGTAGAAAACGTAGACAGATATGCAGAATATCATTTGATTTATTCATCCAAAATATGACAAATTCAAAGTAGGTCAGAACACTTAAAGGGATAGTTCACCCAAAAATGACAATTCTGTCGTCATTTACTCACCCTAATGTCGTTCCAAACCCGTAAGACTTTCGTTCATCATTATAAAGCAGTCGAGTCTCTTCAGAAAAAGTGTAATAACCACTTGATTCGTATAGATTCTTTTACAATCTCTTTATGAACTTTTTGAATCATCAAAGTTTTAGTTGCTTAGACTGTCAATGTAGGGATATTTAAAAAAAAAAAACGTATTTTGTGTTCCGAAGATGAATGAAAGTAAGTAAAATTTAATTTAACCATTAAAGCAGAAAAATTAAAACAGAATAAACTATAAAACAAAAAAAATTAATATAACTTTTCACAGGGCAGTGAATTTAATTAAATTGCATGCATTGCAAAAAAAAAAAAAGATGTAATTCAAGATACATTTACTTGACATGTAAAAATGAAGAATTTTTTTTCCCTTGTTTTCTGAGAAATTAAAGAAAATTAAAGCTGCAGTCCATAAAAAATGTTTTGGTTAAAAATGATCCAAAATCAATTTGAGCAAGCACACAACAAGCCAGTATTCAAAACTATCTCCTTACCGTAGCCCCATTCACAACTGTAATCTTGTAGTTGTGTTATTATTTGAGCGGTACTGGTGGATTTCCACGGGAAATTCAAGCATGTCTTTGCGTCATTATGTCACGTCTAGTAGTAGGAACGCACGCGAGGAGTGGACTGCATGTTCTTCAGCGGATCATTTATAGCCTTTTATCACAGAAGCTGGAGTAATTAAATGTAGTTTTGATGGCGGATTGTAATCCAGAAAGGCCCAAATTACATCATCAGTGAAAACTGGAGATTCACCCGTAGACAAAAAAATATACTACAGTATGGAAAATGAAATCTACTGGTAACGCTAATAAAAACTAAATACATGTTGTCACGCAATGCTGATGTTGTTAACATTAACAATTTGAGAACAAGGTATAACAATAATAATAAATTGCACGGTTTGATCTTGTATGAGCGATCGATATATGGTAGATTGAATCACCGTTGGTAGCGCAATTAATTGTAATGGTTTGTTCCCAAAAGTGGCAGACATGTTACTTACTTGTTCAGATGACATTTTCCGGTGAAAATTCTTATTTAGTTTATACTCCGAGATGTAGTATCTGTGATTCTGAAGTGCAGTATGTACAGCAAGCTGCACATACTGCTCAAAACATTAGATTAATCCGCGCTGAGGAGCCACGCCGTCATACAACTTGCGTACAGATGATAACAGATGGGCAGGTTTCAATCAGAGATTGTGATAAAGAGGCAAAACTTACAGACTGTAGCTTTAAGTGAGTTTATGCTTAAAGGTCCCATGGCATGAAATTTTCATTTTATGAGGTTTTTCAACATTAATATGAGTTCCCCTACCCTGAATATAGTCCCCAAGTGGCTAGAAATTTTGATCGGTGTAAACCGAGTTCTGGCTGTCTTTCTCTGCCTTTGAGAAAATGAGAGCTCAAACGAGCTGATCTTGAATTTTCCTGTTATGACGTCATAACAGGAACGGTTACCTCCCTTTCCTCCGCCCAGAGAATTTGGCACGCCCATGCAAGCGCTATATTTGTCCTCGAGAGATCATGGCTTGTGAGCGAGTGAATGCTGGCAGTTTCTCAGTGTTTAGATGTACAAATGAAAACAGAAGTCTTTTTTCAGTTCCTTCTGATCTGTGATCAGTGATTTCTAGGGGTGTAACGGTACACAAAACTGACGGTTCAGTACGTACCTCGGTTTTGAAGACACGGTTCGGTACGGATTCGATACAGCAGTTTTACAAAATCGCTTTTTATTAATTTTTATTCAACAGTGGTTTAATGAAAAAAAAATTGTGTCTGTCCTTAAATTAATTCAGTTATAACTAAAAGTTTCTTAAAGATGTAAACTATATAGGGAGCCCTTACTTACATATTGCTATTAAAGATTAACTGGGAACAGACCCCAAACTATTAGCCTAAATTCAGTTGCTATTTATTTTTAGATATACTAATCAACACTCATAAGCTTCACATAAGGCAGTTTTTGCATTAACTTCTAAATCTAAGTATTATTATTTTTTTCTCCAATTTGTTGTTGAAATATAATCATTTATGCTGCCTTCACGTGCTCTCGGAATTATCGTAAATACGAGTTTCCTAGGTAAAAATTGCACATCCTCCACTTTCGAAATTTGAATGGGATGAGCTCGTAATCACGACTTCAGAAGTGGGAATTATCAAATTTCCGATAGCACGTGAAGGCAGCATTAGTGGCTGTAATTTTCATGACAGGCTTATTTAAACATGCATTAAATAAACAAGACATCACTAACAGGCTAAGTAGTATATAATGAATATATATAGGCTAATATAATGAATATATAGGCTAATATAGTGCATGTATTCAGTGAAAGAGTTAATCTCTCTAGTGAACTAGCAGCTGTGGACACTGAATGACTTCTGAGGTAAACTTGATTCTACACGACATTGTTTACAAGCTGTTTTATTGTCTTTCTGCGGTTGAAACACAGATGGAGCGATTACACAACATATGATACGTTTCAGTAAGTTGTAATGTATCCTCAACATACCTTAAGATATTAATTTATATTTATTCTTTCTCAAGCGGCAGCGCACGACGCGCGAGTGAAGGCGATCATCTCTTCCTGATCGCGTTCACCTGCGCGCCGCGCGCTGCCGCTTGAAGTTGAACTGATACGCGTCTATCAGTCACGTCAGAGCGTTGAAACGGCATTTATCGTTTGAATTTCATGATAAAATGGACTGAATACTCAATATGTTCGTGTGGGAACTCGGATTGAAGTGTGTTCCGCACTTTAAACAAGCCGACTGTAAACTGTTCAAGATTGCATTCATAACCGTTCGGTACACACACGCACCGAACCGAGAGCCCTGTACCGAAACGGTTCAATACGAATACATGTACCATTACACCCCTAGTGATTTCTGATGTGTAGCTAATTATTCAAGTTCACACAGAACTTTATTTTTCATGCTGCGGCTTCTCTCTCTCCCGACAGAACGGTGTTTTCGTGTTTTCTATCTTGTGAGTCACTGTTTTTGTACGTCCTCGTCGCGTCTATCTGTTCTAAAATGTGCATACAGTCGTGAGTTTCTGCTCAACATCGGCAGAGCCACATCTTTAGAGATAAACCTCACGCACGCCGAGGCTCGGGCTGCACTGACCGGTCGGCCATCAACATCACTGACCCCATGTACTGCATCTCACCCACAGCGGAGGCGCCTTACGCGGCGCGAAATAAAGCAGAAGGGGGGTAAGCGTGAGGGTATCCGGCTAGGCTAGCCAGCTATCCCACAATAAAATGGATTACATTCGATTACTGCTGTTGTGTCTTTGTTTGCGCTGTGTACTCAATGCGCGTCACTGAAGCTTTTTATATGATAGGAAAATATCTAAAAATAATGCTATAATCAACACTTCGTAACTCGTTCATCTCCTGTAATGGTACATTACATGTGTTACAAAGTTGGTAGAATAAGGAGGAAGACGGGCTCGGCTTGACTGGGACTTGTGTTTATTCAGAACTCTCAGATACAAACAAAATAAACTTGCGCTGACAGACAGCGCTCTCACAACTCAGTAGTTACAATATAACTTTGTTAGCAATCGCTCCGTCTCTGGTCCGTGATATCCAGTTCGCGAACGAATCATTCTTTTGAACCGGTTCTTTTTAGTGAATCGGTTCTTTTTAGTGAACCATTCTAACCAGTTCACTAAATTGGACTGAATCGTTCTAAACGGTTCGCGTCTCCAGTCAGCGCTGATCCATAATTTACTAAAGTTACTAACTTTCTGACATGTGTGACAGCCCCTCCGACTAGAAATAAACTAATAACCTGAAGTATATGCTAGTAACTACAACAGTTCACTGAACTGAGACATGCTGAGAGAACTGATGAGAAGTGAATTCAGGTCCATCCGTCTCTCTGGCAGCAGGCTTGTGATACAAGATCTGATACTCATTTCAAATGCAAAGATGTCAGCCAATCACAACAGTGGGCGTTTTTACTGAAGTCTCACAGCAGACACGCCCCTTGAAACAGGGCATTCAGCCAGAGGGCAAACAGCAGTATAGAAAAAATGCCTTTTATTTCTAAATTATGACATTTTATGATTTAAAAATCATACTAACAATATAAATACACCTCAGGAAACATTATAAAATAATAGAAAAATGCCATGCCATGGGACCTTTAAAACAAGAACAAATATGTAATTGAGTATAACAATTACTTACATTTGAATTAAGTTGATTCTTATGAACCCATTGGCAGATAATTGTTCTTGTTTTAATCATAAAATCACTTTCACAAGTTCACAAGATTTCTTATCTCAAACTTTGAGCTATTTTTTATAAAAATGTATCAAAAAGTAATGGAGATTTGTTGGAAATTGTATTCTCAAACTTTGAAGTGTTGCTAATACAACTCATTGTGTGCTTACACATTTACATTTAGAGAACATTTGATGTGTCATGTTCCCTTAAATTTTCTTTAATAGGTCTTAAAAAGGTCTTAAATTTACCATCATAAAACCTGCAGAAACCCTGTTTAACAATAACTAGTTATTCAGACAACTCACCTACTAGTTGATTTTAAATCAATGTTATGTACAAATGTTATAAACAAGAAGAACAAATTTCATTTATTGTGTCTTGTGGAACACAGTTGATGTGTGCCATTTAAAATTGCTTCCTGAGGGCAGTATTAAAATTAATAAAAGCAAAATGCTACTTTCAATCAATAAAAAAATGCCTTACAGATTCTGCAAGGTGAATGTAAACTTATGAGCAAAAATCTATTGTTTAAATGCTTAAATACTTAACTAAATAAAACTAAATAATCTTTTCTGATATACAAATAATTAGTAAATAAGATTCTAACAGCTAAAGTTAAAACATTTGACACTCCTGTTTCTTGTCAGCAGTTGACCAGGAGTCAGAGTCTTCTGCCATCTCTGAAAAGGCACATTCATCCGACTCCAGCACTGAACCAATTCACTCTCGCAGTAGGAAAAGAAAGGTGAGGTCTAATATCTGCAAATCAATTCTTTCAAACTGTCCATTTTGACATATCAGCTCAAAGCCCAGATTCAGCTGTTTATCATTCAAAAGACTTAGTAATAGACCCTTTACGATATGTAATATCTATATATTTGTGTATTGGTAGAATCTTTCTTCCTTGTGTGTACTTTATTTTGGTTTAGAGGTTTTTACTGTGAGAGACCAGGCATTATTTATTAGAGAAACCATAATTTGGAACAGCCACTGTTGCCATTTTCTTTTTTCTTCTTTTCAAATGGTTTTATCAGCATATTTGATCTTTTTTTACTTTATATTCTTTTTCATTTTAAAAATCATCCTAAAACGTTATTTCTAAGTTAGAAAATCCCAGATTTTCAATGTGCTTTCAGGCTTTATATTGAATAATATCAGAAGGCTGAAAAATATATAATTTCACTCATCCAGCTCTGTTTTGTTCCTTTGTTTCAGCAACCAGGGGAGAGTGAGCCTGAGAAAAGGAGAAGCTCACGTACAGCAGCAGCTTCTGCTTCGGGAAAGATGAAGGTATGAAGCTTAAAAAGTGGATTTATAAGCTGACATGTGATGAGTCTTGGTGAACGGGGGCTTTTTAAGCTCTGATTATTAACACTGGCATCAAACTGACATTGAGCCTGAAATAATAACACTAATGTGACTTGGACTTAGCGTTTGGTATATAAATAGCATGATGCGTGATTTCATACGTCTAGAGCCTTTGAGCACATTAGTGTGAACTCTGTCCATGTTCCTCACTGCAGCTTGTTTTTTTTTTTTTTTTTTTTTTTTTTTTTCAGAAGACTTCAGGGGTAAAAAAACGATTTGGCAATAAGGAGGTTGATCGTTCTCTGTACGGGAAAAGAGACTATGCCTCAAAAAACCCTCTGCTCAGCCCAATATTTGAGACAATGTCTACCAGTCTCAACAACTCACTCACACAGACCCAATCAGGAAAACTAACAGGTACTCTTGTCCAAGTGTTTCATTTATGATTCAGCCAATTCGTTCATCCATGCTTGGTTTGAATGGACCTTACTGTACATGAATTATGAGCTTCCAGAACTTCTGATTGAGGTTGCACTCTCAAAAGGAATGTGTTAAAAACAACACAACCTGTGTTATTTCTTAAGAAACCTGTGTGTCTAGTTAAGGACAACACATTTTGTGTTAGTTTTAACTAGGGATGTCAATTTACACAAATTTCCATGATCGACCGTCGTTTAAATTAACGATCCATTAATCGATTAATCGTTAGCCTTAACACTGCATATGCATCAACAGCAGTGGCTTATAGCCGACTGCATGACAGGGTGTGCAAACGCTGACAAAACACCATGTTCCTCACTAAATCTGAGTCGTTCTGCCTGTGAACGACGCCTTGTGGTGCCATACCAGAGAGGCATGAAACGCTCTCACAGACCTTTTCCTGGACCGCCCCTATTCCTGGACTGCATATTGTTGCCCTTGACTGCTCTAGTTGCTTCTATTGCCCTCATTTGTAAGTCGCTTTGGATAAAAGTGTCTGCTAAATGACTAAATGTAAATGAGAAGGGTTTTTAATCTAAATAAAGGGCTATAGGATTGTAAAATGAATCGATGTGATTGATCATTTAATTAAATTACTTATTTAATAATCAAATATGAGTAATACAAGTCAACGTGTCACCAACTGTCATCAGAATGTGTGGACGCGGTCTTCCTGAAACAACGCGCTGAAAACGCCAACTAGACCCAGTAAATTCACAACGATGTATAACAATATTGTTCTCTTTTTAATGATGTGTAACATGACAGTCCCAATCATAGTCATTATAAGTTTAGTATAAGTGCATTGCTGTTTGAGCTGCATGCACTGACGCTGATCACCGGCACGCTTCACTACTGCATTAATTTTTAACCAGATGCATCCTATATGAGATTTAAAAAATCAGCTATAGATAGGCCCACACAGAATAAACACAATATTACAACTTACATATGCAGAAAGCAAAAGGCTGCGAATGCACATGCAAACTTGTAGTCAAGATTAAGGTGTCACTCTAGCTGTTAAATGGTCCCAAACAGAGCTCCGGCACACTTATACTTGTTTATACTTTCGATCATCGATTAATCATTAACATCCCTAGTTTTAACTCATCCAGTGTGTTAAACTTCTTAACATGTAACACACGAATGTGTCATAAATCACACAGGTTTGTGTCAGATGTGCTTTAATCAGTTTAACAAAATGAATGCAATACAAAGGTTTTATTTTATAAATATATGTATTTATTAACTTGACTGGTACATTTATGAAGTCAGTATTCACGTCATTTGAATTTAATATACATTTTAAACATTTATATCTTGTATATAAACTGAAAATCCTGTAACGTTACCAGTAAGCACGAGAGGTCGCTGTGTAAACGCACCATGACCATCTAAAAAAGCAGGAGAGGAGAACTGTGTAAATGCACCTTGAGTGTCTTAAAATTTCACACAAAAAAATAATACTTTTTATATATAGTTTCTAATAACAAATAAATCCAAATACGTTACCTGACATGTGAGCATTCAAGTCGTCCACCGGTCGTGAAAAGGTGTTTTCAGCGCTGACCTGACGATTTGATCAGTTAGCCTATAGGCCTATATAGTGTAGCAACTTAATGTCTACATTGTCTACACATGACATTTTTTCCACTATAGCGAGGTAATAACAGCACTGTTTAGAGACGCACAGAGGTAGCCTCTCTCTCTCTCTCTATCTCTCTCTCTCTCTCTCTCTCTCTCTCTCTCTCTCTCTCTCTCTCTCTCTCTCGCGCTCTCTCTCGCGCTCTCTCTCTCTCGCGCTCTCTCTCTCTCGCTCTCTTTCGGAACTAGCAAAAGAGCCGTTGGATGAGACGCGGAAGAAATAGTCCTACTCACAATAGCGATTTAAGTACAAAAACCGGACAAATCCCTTTAAATATATAATCGGATCGATGTCTTGAGGTGTGGTAACCGTAGCATAAGCGGAATAATTGACTCCGGGCCGTTCAATTATTAGAATGATAATGCACACCCGAGGTGTAACTGCCACTCCACTTCGCGTCGTGACCGCATCACCACCTCGGGTGTGCATTATCATTCTAATAATTGAACGGCCCGTCGTCAATTATTCCTTACTTAACGCCTCGTGACTAAACAAAGGGTGCCAATGTGAGTGTGCACACCGACACGCAAAACTGCATGCGTAAAAGCAGCATTAAAAATAAAATAAAAAAAACGCCTCAGGTTCGTTTTTTGGTTTTGGCGCGTTGCGTTAAAAACTGACCAACCAATGAGATTGGTGCTTTTGTTCACTTGCCTTGAGCTGCTGAAGTTACAGTAAAACACGACTTGGTGGCACCCAAGCACAAAACCGTATCACTGAGCACTAGGGGTGTAACGGTACACGTATTCGTACCGAACCGTTTCGGTACAGGGCTTTCGGTTCGGTGCAAGCGTGTACCGAACGGTTTCCGAAAACAGCCTTTAACAGTTAACAGTAGGCTTGTTTTAAGCGCGGAACACACTTCAATCCGAGTTCTCACACGAACATATTTAGTATTTAGTCCATTTTATCAAGAAATTCTCTTTAATTCTCTTTTAATTCGCTCTTTAATGTGGCGTGACTGATCACAGTTCAAGCGGCCGCGCATGAACGCGATCATCTGTGAAGGCAATCGATCATCTCTTCCTAAAGAATAAACATGAATGACCATCTGAAGGTATGCTGAGGATACATTGCAACTTACTGTCATTTATATATGTGGTGTAATCGCTCAATCAGTGTTTCAACGGTGGAAAGACCTCAATATAACTGCTTTTAAACTAAACAATGTCACGTTAGCCTACCTCAGGCAGTCATTCAGTGTCCACGCAATTTTATACACTAGAGAAATCAACTCTTTCACTAAATATATGCACTATAATAGCCTATATATATTTATTATATTATACTTGACCTGTTAAGTGATGTCTTGATTATTTCATGCATGTTTAAATAAACCCGTCTTGAAAATTGCAGACACTTAAATGATATTTCAACAACGAATTGGATAAAAAAAACTCTGAGGGTTTTTTGACCCTTAGGGTCAAAAAAAAAAAATAGATTTGGAAGTTATTGCAAAAACTGCCTTTATGTGAAGTTTACATGTTTGCATACTGTGTTATTTGAGTGTTGATTATTATACCTAAATATAAATAGCAACTGAATTTAGGCTAATAGTTTGGGCTCTGTTGTTAACCTTTAATATTAATGTGCAAGTAAGGGCTCCCTATATAATTTACAGAAATATCTTCAATAAACGTTTAGTTATAATTTAATTCATTTAAGGACAGGCACTTTTTTAATAAAAATAAATAAAAAGCAATTTTGTAAAACTGCTGTACCGAACTCATACCAAACCGTGACTTCAAAACCGAGGTACGTACCGAACCGTCACTTTTGTGTACCGTTACACCCCTACTGAGCACACAATGAAGAAGACGACGACAACGAAGCAGCGGTCGTAATAATAATAAATAAATGATGACAAAATTAAAATATTGTTGGATGAACTATCCCCTTTAGCCCTATTAAAAATTCAGATATTCTGAATTAACTTTACCAAAGCTGTGTTCTCTTACTCTGGATTGTAAAGCAGAACTATATTATGTTGGCATTTTGAAAAACTAATGTAAAAGTTTTTCTCTCTTCTAACACAGATGGAGAGCAAGTTGGCATTCAGACACTCAACGTTCCCCATAGCAAGACAGTTCGCCCCATGGTAATTCTGGGTTCTGACTGTACACAGACCAGTGAGAACGAGCCAACGTTGAGTTCCACTGTGACAGAGACCACTGACAACCAATCGGATATGACTTGTTTCGAACCCTCAGTTGGCACTCGTGGTCCAGCAAGAAGAGTAAACTCAGGGTCAAAGACTTCCAAGACCAAACATGACTCAGCGAGGCCTAAGCGCCGTCGTAGCTCAGGCACAGCAAAGAGAAAGGAGCTCGACAATGCAGCTATCAACTCCACTACTGAATCAGATTGTGAAACTGGGGAACAAGATACTGAGAGCCAAAAGCCAACTGAATCTGCAGGTTTGAGCCCAGTCAACCAAGACAGTTCTGATAGGTCAGTGCACTGTGAAGCTGAGGAAATTAAGGCTTTGAACAACTATGTGGCACCAAATGACTCCATAACCACTGAGATGTTTGAGCAAAAGACACCAAGTGGTAAAAGACGTGGACGTGTCCAAAAGGTGCTGATAAGTCCTTGTGTACAGATCGATGTTGTGGTAGAGCAAGTAGATGAGAGCGGTCAATCAGAGCGAATTACTGTTGATACGTCAGAGAGCAGCGCTGGACCCACAGAGCCTAGTTTGGCCCCCTGGCAGCAGGCTGACTTTAACATTGACGACATCTTGAGACCTGTGGCAAAGAGTCGAGGTTCAGTGCGACGCAGCCTGAGGAACCGGAGGAGCGTGGACCTGCAGGCTGTAGGCCTGGCATGGGTGGACCACACCTCCCCGGAGCTGAGTAAAGTGGGTCGGAGAAGGACGCGTGGAAGACTCAGCGGAGTGTCTGAACCATTCATTTTTCAAGGCTTGGAGGAGCCAACACCAAACTTGGGAGAATAAGTGACCTCAATTGTTTGTCAGTAGCAGTTTAATTACTGTCTACTCAACTTTTTATAATATGTTACCCTTATATGCATTGTTTTACATTTGATCTTTTTAGTGTTTTTAGTGTATATGGATGAAAATGGCCTCTTGTTGAGAAGATTGTATAATTGTTAGACTTACTTCTGCTCATTAAATCTTCACTTAGATGAATGATCCTGTTTGAATGTGATTTTCCTCTGGCAATCATTTTGTTTTACATAAATGGATATCCCAGGACAATGATTTTTGTTTTCTTTTACTGTAAATTTGCCTGCTTCACAGTTCCGTAGTAGCCAATATTCAATACAATATTTGCATCTAAACCTTCAAGCTTCTTTTCCATTGGCACTATTTGTCATTAACATCACTTTGACATAAAATTGAAAGCAGGCCCCATAACTTATGATTAATGTTATGAAAACATATCTGCAGGGCTTGATGCTTTTTTCCCAAGCAGACCAGGAACACCCCACAAGAGCTGCAGTTTTGGAGATGCTCTGACCCAATCGTCTAGCCATCACAATTTGGCCCTTGTCAAACTCGCTCAAATCCTTACGCTTGCCCATTTTTCCTGCTTCTAACACATCAACTTTGAGGACATAATGTTCACTTGCTGCCTAATATATCACACCCACTAACAGGTACCGTGATGAGGAGAAAATCAGTGTTATTCACTTCACCTGTCAGTGGTCATAATGGTATGTCTGTATACATAACTGTATGATAACCATTTACATAACTATATATTTTATAAAAAAAAGGCCTTATTTGTTTATTTATTTTGCATTATAACAACATTTTAATGGTTCTAAAATACTTATGGACATATGAAGCACATACTGTAAAATGATAGTCAATCATTTCTAAAAAAAAATAATAATTTGGAATGAGAGCAACTCTCCCCCAATCTTTTGAAGTGTGAGTCTGAGGTTTAAACTGACACTCTTCACAGTTGTACGCGGCACCTGTAATTGCAGTTCGTGCTGCAAAAAGAGCCAACCGTGTTTAAAGCTAATGGAAAATTCAGAGGGGAACTTATGAGTGAATAGAGCACAATATGGCTTCGGTAGAATTATTTATTTACAACAATTATATTTACTCTGTTTTCAGTGTCCCACAAAACTGTCAATACAACCTGGAAATAATTACAAGCCATCTGCACCAGCCTCGATTCAGCTGTGTTTGTTTACTAGGACTTACATTATGTTTTATGGGAATCAATCCTCAGCAGTGCTGCTATAGTCGAAATAGCACTGCAACCGCTTTTAAATATTTATGTCCTGTAGTCAGTCTCCAGTTTCAGCTTCAGAGATCCAGAGGCATTATTTGAACATGGACTTACACCTTTGCTGTACGTGATCAATAGCTTATCACAAATCATTCCTCTCCCAATGCAGCTTAGGAATTTTTATTGTTATTCAGTATGAAGGTCTTAACATGGCAATTCATACTGGGTCTGGCTAGGCAGTGTTCTTTAGCTTTATTGTAGTAATAGAACACCACCATCTAGTGGAGGCAATAAGTAAGGCTATCATTTGCTCATGCAGGCCATTCACATATTGTATACTGGACAAAAAATATCTTTTTTGAGAATGCATGAGAATACTTTTGCTGAAGTTTAGAAGAATTACATTCGCTTGACATGAGTTTATAATGTCCAAACCATGAGTTTGGTTTATTATTTGCTCTTAACCTGCTTTTGCAACTACAATAACTAAAAGGAACTTTTTGAAATTATGCATTAAGCATTTTTAGCATAGCTTAGCATAGATCATTGAATCTGATTAGACCGTTAGCATCTCACTCAAAAATGACCAATGAGTTTCGATATTTTTCCTATTCAAAGCTTACCGTGTTCTAAGACCGACGGAAAGTGAAAAGTTATGACTTTCTAGGCAGATAATAATCAAGGAATTTTTATTGCAGTACCATGGGTGCAGCGGCACAATGATACTACGCACAGTGCCTGAAAATGGTCCCCGACCCCAACACTCTCTCTGTGCAAGCCATAGACCGTAAAAAAAGAGTATAGTTCCCAGCCATAGAAAATCGCAACTTTTCATTTTCCGTCGATCTTCGCACACAATCTAACTATAGAAGAGTCAAGTTTTAAATAGAAAAAATATCGAAACTCTTTGGTCATTTTTGAGCGAGATGCTAACGGTCTAGTCAGATTCAGTGATCTATGCTAAGCTATGCTAAAAGTGCTACCGCCAGATCCGGAGATCAGCGGAATGGATTTGAAAACGGTAAAACTCAACTGTTTAACTCTAGGGGAGTTTGAAAATGAGCCTATTTTTTTTTTTTTTTAAAGTGGAGTGTTCCTTTAATTGATAGTGATTAGACATTTAATGTATTTATTATGTGCTCTTTTTGACCTTCTGGGTTAGCATGTTCCCTTGAACGTCTGACGTTAAGCACTCGTGGTGGTGATGTGTGTGTGTGTGTGTGTGTGTGTGTGTGTGTGCATGTGTGTGCCAGTGTTGGGGTTGAAATGATTGTGCCAAGTGTTTTTTCTGTGGCGTGTGAAGGAGGGAAACCCCTCTCCCCCATCCTGCAGGCCCAGTGAAGGCAGCTTAGTGCCAGAACAATGGGGTCCTTTGACCAAATTGAGGCCCTTAAGACATGTGGCCTCTTGTCACCGTGGCAACACCCCCCCCCCCCCCCCCCCAGACAACGTACGAGCTGACAGCTGGAGAGAGACTAGACTAGAGAGAGTCCATCTCATTGAGCTACAGAACTCTCCACTTTGTTCTGCCCCATTATTTTCGCCTACGCCCGTGCTAAGCGTTGAGCGCCTGTCTTACTTTATTTGTTAATAATGCATACATTTCAGATCCTTTATCGCCCTATCATCTATTCCATCCAGAGTGATGCTTTAACTAGATCCTTAACAGAAAGACTCATGCAAAATTGATGATGAGTGTCTCATACCATGATTAGATTAAAGTGGTCTGAGGTCAAATGTTTGAGCTGGTGGGCTGAGTATTTACGTTTTCCAAGTGTCATCTGCTGCGTCGCTGAATTATTCAGAATGTGTAAAGTCTGTTTCTAGTCTGTTCAATTGCACATAACTGTCACTCTCAGCGTTCATTCTCAGTGTTGTCACAAGGGGCGCTATAGAGGCATTAACGTAAATTGTTTTACAATTTTCTTCTTCAGTTCTGCTGCTGTCGCGGTTGAGCAACAGTTGTTAAGCAAAGTTAAAGTTAGTTAAACTGTCAGAATGTTTATAGTTAGCTACCTCAATTATAACTAGGCATCCATATCATATCAGTTACAAATTTTAGTATTTTTTATTTGGCAGCATCAGTCAATATTGGATATTTAATTGCCTGTTCCTACCTGTTTATACATTTAGATTAACTTTTCCATTGTCCAGTGCTCACAAGTTAAATAACTAATAATTTAATATCCCTGTTAAATGTGATCTTTAATGGCCCACCGAAACGCTCAGTTAGTCAATGTGTTGACGTAATTTCCACTGAACCAGGGGCCCGTTTCAATAAGGAGGTTCAACCAACTCTGAGTTTAAACTTGAACTCTGAGTTGACTTACTCTGAGTTTTGGGTTTCAGAACAGCTGAATTGAGCTAGTTCAATCCACTCTGAGTAGACCGACTCTGAGTTAAGCACATGCACTCCAACTATGAAAAGCCACGATCAATGGAGCTCCGAAATTACGTTTCACCATGGCAACAGCACCCAACAAAAAGATGTTTCTGTACTTCCGGGTCAATCTAGAAGTTTAATTCTTAATTAGTTTAAGTTTAATTTTCATGGTATCCAAAAGTTAAAAAAAAGAATATGGAAGCAGCTAAAAATGAAAAATAAAAACATAATTCAATCAGGTAAAGCTTTAAGCATAAAATGTTCATGGGTGTAGGTTTAATGAGTTTACAAACATTTGACATATTAAATAAATATCATTCAGTGTCCAGTGTGCAGCAGCTTTTCCCACATAGACCCTTTTCACAGTGATGACGTGTTTTAATGGTCATCAATATTGTAAATCCTGCAACGTTTTTTGCATTTTTTTTAAATGTATGTAAATTTATAACACTAATAGGCCTACTTTGTATTATATTACTTTTGCATCAAATTACAAGTTACCGCAGGGTGTTTCTAATAAAGCGTCTATGGGAGTGATGGTGAAAATTAACATCTTTCTCTCTTTTCACTTCCGTTATCAATCTCACTCTATTTTTTCCCTCTTTTTGAAAGATGACACCACTGGCGCTTTAAAAAGGGGAGGAGACTGAAAGAAACTCTGGGTTTACCAAAGAAAACCTGCAACTGACCAGGTTAGGTTCCATGGTAACTGACTCTGAGTATAAGTTACCTCTCTTTTAGAAACGGACTTGACTTGCCCTGCTTTCTCGGGTTTGACATACACTCACCTAAAGGATGATTAGGAACACCTGTTCAATTTCTCATTAATGCAATTATCTAATCAACCAATCACATGGCAGTTGCTTTAATGCATTTAGGGATGTGGTCCTGGTCAAGACAATCTCCTGAACTCCAAACTGAATGTCAGAATGGTAAACAAAGGTGATTTAAGCAATTTTGAGCGTGGCATGGTTGTTGGTGCCAGACGGGCCAGTCTGAGTATTTCACAATCTGCTCAGTTACTGGGATTTTCACGCTCAACCATTTCTAGGGTTTACAAAGAATGGTGTGAAAAGGGAAAAACATCCAGTATGCGGCAGTCCTGTGGGCGAAAATGCCTTGTTGATGCTAGAGGTCAGAGGAGAATGGGCCGACTGATTCAAGCTGATAGAAGAGCAACTTTGACTGAAATAACCACTCGTTACAATCGAGGTATGCAGCAAAGCATTTGTGAAGACAAAACACGCACAACCTTGAGGCGGATGGGCTACAACAGCAGAAGACCCCACCGGGTACCACTCATCTCCACTACAAATAGGAAAAAGAGGCTACAATTTGCACGAGCTCACCAAAATTGGACAGTTGAAGACTGGAAAAATGTTGCCTGGGCTGGTGAGTCTCGATTTCTGTTGAGACATTCAGATGGTAGAGTGGGAATTTGGCGTAAACAGAATGAGAACATGGATCCATCATGCCTTGTTAACACTGTGCAGGCTGGTGGTGGTGGTGTAATGGTGTGGGTGATGTTTTCTTGGCACACTTTAGGCCCCTTAGTGCCAATTGGGCATTGTTTAAATGCCACGGCCTACCTGAGCATTGTTTCTGACCATGTCCATCCCTTTATGACCACCATGTACCCATCCTCTGATGGCTACTTCCAGCAGGATAATGCACCATGTCACAAAGCTCGAATCATTTCAAACTGGTTTCTTGAACATGACAATGAGTTCACTGTACTAAAATGGCCCCCACAGTCACCAGATCTCAACCCAATAGAGCATCTTTGGGATGTGGTGGAACGGGAGCTTCGTGCCCTGGATGTGCATCCCACAAATCTCCATCAACTGCAAGATGCTATCCTATCAATATGGGCCAACATTTCTAAAGAATGCTTTCAGCACCTTGTTGAATCAATGCCACGTAGAATTAAGGCAGTTCTGAAGGCGAAAGGGGGTCAAACACAGTATTAGTATCGTGTTCCTAATAATCCTTTAGGTGAGTGTACCTCCCATTCTGAAACGGAAAACCCAGAGTTTCCCTTATTTCAGGGTCAACATACTCAGAGTTTTCACTTAACCTCCTTTCTGAAACCGCCCCAGGAAGACAGGGCGGGACATATCGAGCATCTCCTCCCCTTTTTAAAAATAGCCAATAGCGTTTCATTTACATCACAGCTCGGCCAGAGCCATTGAGCTCAGCAAAGCCACATTTGACAGTTTAAGACAGACGGAACGTGAAACCAGTTAATTCACCGCAATGGAAATCATATTTACACTGTCTGAATCGTTCCCTATCCCCTATATGATGCACTGTGCCATTCACCATGTAGAAAATAGTGTGAACAAGTGACCGATTTCAGCCACAGCGTCAATGTAGGGGGGCGAGGCACTTCCGATTCTAGAGAGCATTTGATTGGACAGAAAATCTAATGAGAAGCTGAAGTGCAGCGTGATGTCATTAAAGTCAATTATCCATATTGGCGGAAGTGAGAGACTGTGAGTTTGAAATGTTTATATCTTCGAAATGCGAAATGTTTTCATTGTTTTGGAGCACACTAGCTTAAAGATAACCTTAAAGGATTTGTTCACTTTAAAATGAAAATAACCCCATGATTTACCCTCAAGCCATCCTAGGTGTATATGACTTTCATCTTTCAGACGAATACAATCGCTTATGCTACGTCATACATCATGCCAGTCATGCTTTTTTTGTAAGTTAAATAGGAAGGCGGTCCAGCGGAAGCTAGATATTTTACTTTATAAAGTTTTAAATATATATATTTTTCTTACCAAAACCCTTCACTTCAGAAGGCCTTTATTAACTTCCCGGGGCCGTGTGGAGTATGTTTATGACGGATGGAATGCACTTTTTTGAGCTTCAAACTCATTGGCCCCGTTCACTGCCATTATAAAGCGTGGAAGAACCAGGATATTATTTATAACTCTGATTGTGTTCATCAGAAAGAAGAAGGTCATATACACCTAGGATGGCTTGAGGGTGAGTAAATCATGGGCTAATTTTCATTTTAAAGTGAACTAATAATTTAAGGATAACATATTCATACTAAAAGCCAAAGAATGTACATTTGGATTTCATGTGGACTTTAAAAGAACCCAAATTAATATCATATCACACTTTCAATTATAATGTAGTGATGTATTTAAAACTTTTGATTTGATATAATTTATGCCTATTCATTTTATTTAAGTGCATTTTATTTATTTTTTAAAAATCACAAAATAATATAGAATTTTGTGTAAAAAAAATATATATATTGGTTATTGTCTATAACATACGTTTAGAATACTGCCCACAAGAGTTTTTCAACTCTGTACGTCCAAAACAGCCTGGACCCAAATAACTTCCATTATTTGGAAAAGAAAGAAAGAAAACCTGATGAATTTATTCAAATAAATAGTCATAGAGTTTTGGAATGACATGAGGGTGAGCAAATGATCACAAGAATTTCCATTTTTTGGGTGAACTACATGGCATATCTCAAAAAGATCTCTTTTAAATATTTGATGTCTCTAACATGGCAAACTGACAAATGTTGAATATTTCCTAATTTCTCTAAAGTTCTCCCTCTATTAACTCTACACTTGTGTGCTCAAATATGCATCACTTTCGATCAATTTGCTTGTGATGAAGGTATAAGTGCACGGACTGTGCTAGTGTTGCCTGAGACTATCGCCACAGTAAAGCAAGAATGAATGCATGTTGAATATGTACCACCTTCGATGCATTGGCAAAATATGAATGTTTGCCTACACAGTATTTCTTGCCTTATTTCACATTTACCTGATGCGTTTTTTAACCTTTGAACTGTTTGCAGGTCCACTCCTCAGTGGGTCAAATGTCTTTAAAGCCACAGTGGTGCTACAACAAGACACAAACATCTGAATAACTCTCTAGGTGATCGAGCACCCCTACTTTGGAAAGGAACCTATAAAGTTAGTGTTTGCAGCCCAGATCACGGATCATTAGTGTCCCAGCAGCCCAAAGGATCCAAACAGCAGGGCTGCCAGTCTTTCCTGTTCATCTCTTTGAAATGTGCTCTCTTTACGTCAAGTCTTATTCCTTGGCCTGTGAGCGAGTACCTGAGACGTGAGAGGGAGGATGTGCTCGCTGCATCTCCATTGGGACGGACTTCAGTAGAGGGATGTGGAACTTATGCCTGCTGCTCCATTATTAATGAACTGTTGAGTCCTCGGCACACTCTGTCTGCCGCTGAAAGATGACAATGTAAGAACTGTGCGAGCTCTACAGCTGTTGCAATCGATGTCTCCATAGTAGTGGTTTTGTTTGCTGGTGTAGTAGCAGTGCCTGTTGCCTATACTTGATGGTTTTTGGGAGGGAATTTGACACTTTGTAGGTACAGTATAAAGCAGACAGGAAATTGTTGGGGAGAGACCTGGAAATGTTGCAGATGATTTTGGCGGTATTGCAACAGAAGCAGATTCTGTTCATTTTTAAAGTAATGAGTAAACAAGTTAATTTTTAATTAGATTTGAATAAATAACAGGTCACTCTTCTAATTATTTAATTTGTTCAACACAAGGTAAGTAAATAATGACAGAATTATTCCAGTTTAACCACAAGTTAAAGAAAATTCTGTCAATTCTGTCGGAAGCTTGACGTGCGAGAACCAATGAGGTTAATTCTTTTGTTACGCAGCACGTTTGAGCTTCAGCAAGAACCAATGAGGTTCATTCTCTTGTGTTACGCAACACGTTTGAGCTTCATCAAGAACCAATGAGGTTCATTCTCTTGTGTTACGCAACACGTTTGAGCTTCATCAAGAACCAATGAGGTTCATTCTCTTGTGTTACGCAGCACATTTGAGCTTCAGCAAGAACCAATGAGGTTCATTCTCATGTGTTACGCAGCACATTTGAGCTTTAGCAAGAACCAATGAGGTTCATTCTCATGTGTTACGCAGCACGTTTGAGCTTCAGCAAGAACCAATGAGGTTCATTCTTGTTACGCGTTTGAGCTTCAGCAAGAACCAATGAGGTTCATTCTCATGTGTTACGCAACACGTTTGAGCTTCCTCAGGAACCAATGAGGTTCATTCTTGTGTTACGCAACACATTTGAGCTTCAGCAAGAACCAATGAGGTTCATTCTCATGTGTTACACAGCACGTTTGAGCTTCAGCAAGAACCAATGAGGTTCATTCTCATGTGTTACGCAGCACGTTTGAGCTCCAGCAAGAACCAATGAGGTTCATTCTCATGTGTTACGGAGCATGTTTGAGCTTCCGCAAGAACCAATGAGGTTCATTCTCTTGTTACGCAGCACGTTTGAGCTTCCGCAAGAACCAATGAGGTTCATTCTTGTTACGCAGCACGTTTGAGCTTTAGCAAGAACCAATGAGGTTCATTCTCTTGTGTTACGCAGCACGTTTGAGCTTTAGCAAGAACCAATGAGGTTCCTTCTCGTGTTACGCAGGACGTTTGAGCTTCAGCAAGAACCAATGAGGTTCATTCTTGTTACGCGTTTGAGCTTCAGCAAGAACCAATGAGGTTCATTCTTGTTACGCGTTTGAGCTTCAGCAAGAACCAATGAGGTTCATTCTCATGTGTTACGCAACACGTTTGAGCTTCCTCAGGAACCAATGAGGTTCATTCTTGTGTTACGCAGCACGTTTGAGCTTCAGCAAGAACCAATGAGGTTCATTCTTGTGTTACGCAGCACGTTTGAGCTTCAGCAAGAACCAATGAGGTTCATTCTCATGTGTTACGCAGCACGTTTGAGCTTCAGCAACGAACCAATGAGGTTCATGAGGCTCAACACGTTTGAGCTTTCGCAAGAACCAATGAGGTTCATTCTCGTTACACAACACGTTTGAGCTTCAGCAAGAACCAATGAGGTTCATTCTTGTTACGCAGCACGTTTGAGCTTCCGCAAGAACCAATGAGGTTCATTCTTGTTACGCAGCACGTTTGAGCTTCCGCAAGAACCAATGAGGTTCATTCTTGTGTTACGCAGCGTGTTTGAATATCCGCAAGAACCAATGAGGTTCATTCTCGTGTTACGCAGCACGTTTGAGCTTCAGCAAGAACCAATGAGGTTCATTCTCTTGTTACGCAACACGTTTGAGCTTTCGCAAGAACCAATGAGGTTCATTCTCGTTACACAACACGTTTGAGCTTCCGCAAGAACCAATGAGGTTCATTCTCTTGTTACGCAACACGTTTGAGCTTTCGCAAGAACCAATGAGGTTCATTCTCGTGTTACGCAGCACGTTTGAGCTTCCGCAAGAACCAATGAGGTTCATTCTCTTGTTACGCAACACGTTTGAGCTTTCGCAAGAACCAATGAGGTTCATTCTCGTGTTACGCAGCACGTTTGAGCTTCCGCAAGAACCAATGAGGTTCATTCTCTTGTTACGCAACACGTTTGAGCTTTCGCAAGAACCAATGAGGTTCATTCTCGTTACACAACACGTTTGAGCTTCAGCAAGTACCAATGAGGTTCATTCTTGTGTTACGCAGCACGTTTGAGCTTCAGCAAGAACCAATGAGGTTCATTCTCATGTGTTACGCAGCACGTTTGAGCTTCAGCAACGAACCAATGAGGTTCATGAGGCTCAACACGTTTGAGCTTTCGCAAGAACCAATGAGGTTCATTCTCGTTACACAACACGTTTGAGCTTTCGCAAGAACCAATGAGGTTCATTCTCGTTACACAACACGTTTGAGCTTCAGCAAGAACCAATGAGGTTCATTCTTGTTACGCAGCACGTTTGAGCTTCCGCAAGAACCAATGAGGTTCATTCTTGTTACGCAGCACGTTTGAGCTTCCGCAAGAACCAATGAGGTTCATTCTCGTTACACAACACGTTTGAGCTTCAGCAAGAACCAATGAGGTTCATTCTTGTGTTACGCAGCGTGTTTGAATATCCGCAAGAACCAATGAGGTTCATTCTCGTGTTACGCAGCACGTTTGAGCTTCAGCAAGAACCAATGAGGTTCATTCTCGTTATGCAACACGTTTGAGCTTTCGCAAGAACCAATGAGGTTCATTCTTGTGTTACGCAGCGTGTTTGAATATCCGCAAGAACCAATGAGGTTCATTCTCGTGTTACGCGTTTGAGCTTCAGCAAGAACCAATGAGGTTCATTCTCATGTGTTACGCAACACGTTTGAGCTTCCTCAGGAACCAATGAGGTTCATTCTTGTGTTACGCAACACATTTGAGCTTCAGCAAGAACCAATGAGGTTCATTCTCATGTGTTACACAGCACGTTTGAGCTTCAGCAAGAACCAATGAGGTTCATTCTCATGTGTTACGCAGCACGTTTGAGCTCCAGCAAGAACCAATGAGGTTCATTCTCATGTGTTACGGAGCATGTTTGAGCTTCCGCAAGAACCAATGAGGTTCATTCTCTTGTTACGCAGCACGTTTGAGCTTCCGCAAGAACCAATGAGGTTCATTCTTGTTACGCAGCACGTTTGAGCTTTAGCAAGAACCAATGAGGTTCATTCTCTTGTGTTACGCAGCACGTTTGAGCTTTAGCAAGAACCAATGAGGTTCCTTCTCGTGTTACGCAGGACGTTTGAGCTTCAGCAAGAACCAATGAGGTTCATTCTTGTTACGCGTTTGAGCTTCAGCAAGAACCAATGAGGTTCATTCTTGTTACGCGTTTGAGCTTCAGCAAGAACCAATGAGGTTCATTCTCATGTGTTACGCAACACGTTTGAGCTTCCTCAGGAACCAATGAGGTTCATTCTTGTGTTACGCAGCACGTTTGAGCTTCAGCAAGAACCAATGAGGTTCATTCTTGTGTTACGCAGCACGTTTGAGCTTCAGCAAGAACCAATGAGGTTCATTCTCATGTGTTACGCAGCACGTTTGAGCTTCAGCAACGAACCAATGAGGTTCATGAGGCTCAACACGTTTGAGCTTTCGCAAGAACCAATGAGGTTCATTCTCGTTACACAACACGTTTGAGCTTCAGCAAGAACCAATGAGGTTCATTCTTGTTACGCAGCACGTTTGAGCTTCCGCAAGAACCAATGAGGTTCATTCTTGTTACGCAGCACGTTTGAGCTTCCGCAAGAACCAATGAGGTTCATTCTCGTTACACAACACGTTTGAGCTTCAGCAAGAACCAATGAGGTTCATTCTTGTGTTACGCAGCGTGTTTGAATATCCGCAAGAACCAATGAGGTTCATTCTCGTGTTACGCAGCACGTTTGAGCTTCAGCAAGAACCAATGAGGTTCATTCTCTTGTTACGCAACACGTTTGAGCTTTCGCAAGAACCAATGAGGTTCATTCTCGTTACACAACACGTTTGAGCTTCCGCAAGAACCAATGAGGTTCATTCTCTTGTTACGCAACACGTTTGAGCTTTCGCAAGAACCAATGAGGTTCATTCTCGTGTTACGCAGCACGTTTGAGCTTCCGCAAGAACCAATGAGGTTCATTCTCTTGTTACGCAACACGTTTGAGCTTTCGCAAGAACCAATGAGGTTCATTCTCGTGTTACGCAGCACGTTTGAGCTTCCGCAAGAACCAATGAGGTTCATTCTCTTGTTACGCAACACGTTTGAGCTTTCGCAAGAACCAATGAGGTTCATTCTCGTTACACAACACGTTTGAGCTTCAGCAAGTACCAATGAGGTTCATTCTTGTGTTACGCAGCACGTTTGAGCTTCAGCAAGAACCAATGAGGTTCATTCTCATGTGTTACGCAGCACGTTTGAGCTTCAGCAACGAACCAATGAGGTTCATGAGGCTCAACACGTTTGAGCTTTCGCAAGAACCAATGAGGTTCATTCTCGTTACACAACACGTTTGAGCTTCAGCAAGAACCAATGAGGTTCATTCTTGTTACGCAGCACGTTTGAGCTTCCGCAAGAACCAATGAGGTTCATTCTTGTTACGCAGCACGTTTGAGCTTCCGCAAGAACCAATGAGGTTCATTCTCGTTACACAACACGTTTGAGCTTCAGCAAGAACCAATGAGGTTCATTCTTGTGTTACGCAGCGTGTTTGAATATCCGCAAGAACCAATGAGGTTCATTCTCGTGTTACGCAGCACGTTTGAGCTTCAGCAAGAACCAATGAGGTTCATTCTCGTTATGCAACACGTTTGAGCTTTCGCAAGAACCAATGAGGTTCATTCTTGTGTTACGCAGCGTGTTTGAATATCCGCAAGAACCAATGAGGTTCATTCTCGTGTTACGCAGCACGTTTGAGCTTCAGCAAGAACCAATGAGGTTCATTCTTGTGTGTTACGCAGCACGTTTGAGCTTCAGCAAGAACTAATGAGGTTCATTCTCTTGTGTTACGCAGCACGTTTGAGCTTCAGCAAGAACCAATGAGGTTCATTCTTGTGTTACGCAGCACGTTTGAGCTTTAGCAAGAACCAATGAGGTTCCTTCTCGTGTTACGCAGCACGTTTGAGCTTCAGCAAGAACCAATGAGGTTCATTCTTGTTACGCGTTTGAGCTTCAGCAAGAACCAATGAGGTTCATTCTCATGTGTTACGCAACACGTTTGAGCTTCCTCAGGAACCAATGAGGTTCATTCTTGTGTTACGCAGCACGTTTGAGCTTCAGCAAGAACCAATGAGGTTCATTCTTGTGTTACGCAGCACGTTTGAGCTTCAGCAAGAACCAATGAGGTTCATTCTCATGTGTTACGCAGCACGTTTGAGCTTCAGCAAGAACCAATGAGGTTCATTCTCATGTGTTACGGAGCACGTTTGAGCTTCCGCAAGAACCAATGAGGTTCATTCTTGTTACGCAGCACGTTTGAGCTTCCGCAAGAACCAATGAGGTTCATTCTTGTTACGCAGCACGTTTGAGCTTCCGCAAGAACCAATGAGGTTCATTCTCTTGTTACGCAACACGTTTGAGCTTTCGCAAGAACCAATGAGGTTCATTCTCGTTACACAACACGTTTGAGCTTCAGCAAGAATCAATGAGGTTCATTCTTGTGTTACGCAGCGTGTTTGAATATCCGCAAGAACCAATGAGGTTCATTCTCGTGTTACGCAGCACGTTTGAGCTTCAGCAAGAACCAATGAGGTTCATTCTTGTGTGTTACGCAGCACGTTTGAGCTTCAGCAAGAACTAATGAGGTTCATTCTTGTTACGCAGCACGTTTGAGCTTCCGCAAGAACCAATGAGATTCATTCTTGTTATGCGTTTGAGCTTCAGCAAGAACCAATTAGGTTCATTCTCGTGTTACGCAGCGCGTTTGAGCTTCCGCAAGAACCAATGAGGTTCATTCTTGTGTTCACAGCACATTTGAGCTTCAGCAAGAACCAATGAGGTTCATTCTCATGTGTTAATCAGCGCGTTTGAGCTTCAGCAAGAACCAATGAGGTTCATTCTCTTGTTACGCAACACGTTTGAGCTTCAGCAAGAACCAATAAGGTTCATTCTTGTGTTACGCAGCGCGTTTTAGCTTCAGCAAGAACCAATGAGGTTCATTCTTGTTACGCAGCACGTTTGAGCTTCAGCAAGAACCAATAAGGTTCATTCTTGTGTTACGCAGCACGTTTTAGCTTCAGCAAGAACCAATGAGGTTCATTCTTTTTACGCGTTTGAGCTTCAGCAAGAACCAATGAGGTTCATTCTCAAATCTGTTCATCATATAAAACGATCGTATCTCTTCAGAAAATTTGGACTAAACCGCTCAATTCATATGATTTAGTTTTACAATCTCTTTATGAACTTTTTGAAGTGTCAAAGTGGTAGTTGCATAGGCTGTCAATGGAGGACAGAAATCTCTCAGATTTCATCAAAAAGATCTTCATTTGTGTTCCGAAGACGAACGAAGGGCTTACGGGTTTGGAACGACATGAGGGTGAGCAATTCATTTTCAGTTATTTTATATATACAGAATTTGCAGTTATATATACAAGTTTACATGTGCACTAACCTTTTCTGTGCAAAGTTATATAAAATTTACAACTTTATTGCCATGACATCAAAATGCCATAACCCCAAAAATAACTATGGAAATTGTTATTCATTCAAATGTTTGAATAATAATTATTAGAAATTATTATTTTAAACAGCTTTACAGTTAGAACAACACACACATTAAAATAGAATAATTAATGCACATGCTTTTATCATGATAAACCTCACATTCCTGTTTTTAAATCTTCCAAAAATATCCCTTTGGTTTCTCCCTGTAACCTTGATTTTTGCTACTTTCTTTATGTGTGTGTGTGTGTGTGTGTGTGTGTGTGTGTGTGTGTGTGTGTGTGTGTGTGTGTGTGTGTGTGTGTGTGTGTGTGTGTGTGTGTGTGTGTGTGTGTGTGTGTGTGTGTGTGTGTGTGTGTGTGTGTGTGTGTGTGTGTGTGTGTGTGTGTGTGTGTGTGTGTGTGTGTGTGTGTGTGTGTGTGTGTGTGTGTGTGTGTGTGTGTGTGTGTGTGTGTGTGTGTGTGTGTGTGTGTGTGAGTGTGTGTTTTTAGATGAACTTGGATTAGACCCAGATTGTGCCTTTTAAGAAACCTTAAGTATCTGGTTTATTGCTTTAGGATATATTCTATTCCAGAAGCCAGGTAGTAATGATGTCATTTAAAAGTATTTGTGCTTTATTTTTTATTTTTTGTTGGCTTTGACAGAACTTTAAAAGTGTATCTGATTACAGTAGAATTAGTTGAGCACACACTGTGGAGTAAATTAACCAGGGTTAAGCAGTGATGTCATGAGTTTGTAACAGGATGACCAGCTTGCGATGGGCAGAGGCAGACTGATGTATTAGATTAGTGATTGTCAGAGGTCAGGGGTCACGCTGTCCCGGGCCAGAAGGTCTGTGCTGTGAGGAGATCTAAAGATTAACTATCAAAACACAAGCCTGAGCAGCCGCCCACAGACTGCATGTCAATTATGGCAATGAAAACATTCCATTGTGACAAGAACGCCGGCATTATTAGAGAGAGATATTGTTGTGTAAATGAAATATCATTGAGTGAATAAGAAAATGCAATGTTAAATGACAATTTATGAAGACATTTCAGAGAGCAGGAAAGCTGTCTCTGTGTGTCCTGGAAACTGGACATAATCCAATAAAAGTAATTCATTTTCCATGTACTGTCAAAGCTGATGTTATTTAATTTGAGACATTGCCCTAGTATTTTACAGCTTTTTTGTTTACTCACAGAGCAGGAATGATAAATAACTACAATCAGCCAGCCGTTGTAATGCATTTCAGCTATTTCTGTCAGGATCTAATCATATTTGGATTTGTACTATTGAATTAAAGACACTTCTCACTGACTCTTAACTTCAATTTCATAGCGATTAGTCTCATTAGACTGACAGGCTCTTATATCAGAGTGCCAGAGTTAATATAATGAGCAGTATAAAGCAGTATTGAGGGTAACATGAATCTGACTGCTACACTTAAACTACGAAAAATGCAGAATAATCTAAACAAATCAAGTTAAGTTCGTCCTGGAGGACTATGGACAAACCTTTTCAAAATAGATCCAAAACACAAATGATTAAAACAGAGTCATGCTTACCCACACTGTAAACCTGAATAAGTTGGCAAAACTCAAAACATTTAAGGTTATCAGTTACATAAATTTTTAAGTTAGGAAATGTAAAGTTTAAGTTAGCAGAACTTGCAGGTTTTTGTTTTGTACTCAAACATTTGAATTGCTCTTAACTTCAGGTATTTGAGTAAGCTAATTCATACACATACACATATGAAACAATTTAGTTTGAAATGTGTCAGTTTTGTGACCTGAAAAGAAAAACAGACTTTTTTCTTTCTCACAGACACACTGAAAAAAACAATAAGTAAGATTTACTTAATTTTTCTTTGGCAAGTTTTACATGCATATTTTTAAGTAAATTTCACATATAGAATTTAGTATAGTCTATCAATCAATCAATCAATCAATCAATCAATCAATCAATCAATCAATCAATCTAATTTTATTTATATAGCGCCTTACAACAACCAAAAGGAGCACAAGGCGCTTTCCAGTAAAGCAGCAACAGAATGTAACAACATAACTGTACATAAAATAGCAGTCAAGTCAGAGGCTACGTGTTAAAAGCTTGTATGAATAAATGTGTTGTCAACTGCGATTTAAAAACACTCAGCACAGTGATGCTTCGTAAGTGTGCTGGAAGTGCGTTCCACAGCTTTGGTCCCTGGACGGCAAATGACCTTGAACACAAACAGCAGGACCTTATACTCCACCCTAAGCCGCACCGGGAGCCAGTGAAGCGAGCGGAGGACAGGGGTGATGTGTGAACATTTGGAGGTGTTGGAGAGAAGACGTGCTGGCGCATTTTGTACCAATTTAAGCCGACTGAGGAGTGATAGATTTAGTCCAGTGTAGAGGGCATTGCAGTAGTCTATCCTCGAGCTGATGAAGGCATGAATTGCTTTTTCAAGGTCAGCTCGGGACAAGAATGATTTGACCTTACTGAGTAGTCTTAGCTGGTAAAAGCTCGCCTTCACCACTGCGCCAATCTGTTTATCGTACTGCAAACTTTTGTCAAACATAACACCCAGGTTACGCACAGTGGGAGCAAACTGAGGTGTTAGAGGACCAAAATTTAAATAAAAAAAACTGCTGGATGAATCCGGGCTGAACAGGATGTACTCAGCCTTTTCTTAATTTCTAAGTCTACTTAAATAAGTTAAGTAAAATTAACAAAGGTTGAGTAATTTCTACTTAATTGAAGTTTCCTTTGCAATACATTTTATTAAAAAAACATAACATTGAATTAAACCATAAAGCATAAAGTGTATGCTTAATTTAGAAATATCTAAGTAAATAACACAATAGACATTGTGTAGATACCATATCTACGAGTAACACGGCAGAGAGACCTCAATACAATACACAGTGACGGTTTCTGCATATAATGTGTCATTTTGAGTAGAAAATGAACTCCAAATGTCACAAAAAGGTAAGTTACTAAACCTAACAACAAAAGCAATGGTGTAGCTGGAAAACAGCGAAAAATCAACCTCCTTAATTTTTCAAACCCCAGTGCATGATGGGAACACCAGTATCAGAAAAGTTGAGTAGTTTTACTTAATTGTATAACGTTGATATTTACGCTTTAAGTTGTACCAGCTTGAATTGAGTACTAATATAGAATTTACTGTTTTTTTTTTATTCTTGTCTAAACTAACTTTTTCATGTAGAAATTACATGAGTTTTTTCTATTTACTTCACCATCAGTGCATGATTTTAGTTAGTTGTAGATGGTTTCCAAGGTGCCAGTGGTTGATAGGTGAATGTTTACTGGCCCAAGTCATAAAAGCCCATAAAGTCTCTGGCCTCTAGATATATAGCTGCGTTTCCACCTAAATTAGCCGGAACAATTTTACCAGGAACTTTTTTTACAGGAACTTTTTTCCCCCCAGATCTGCTACTGTCTGCGTTTCCACTGCGGTCTAAAGTACCGGGAAGATTAGGCAAATTAGTCCGGTGATGTAGGACTACGCGCGGCTGCTCCTCCCAGTCAGCGACGGACAATGATAATTTTTGCGTGACACTGTCTGCAACAATAATGTAGTAGTTATGTATTGTTTTAATAAAGAGGATGTTAACAAAACGGCGGAAAAGAGACGAGCACTGATACTAAAGCGTATTCTGAAAGCTCGTAAAGCTAGATTTAAAATAAGACAACGTATGTTATTATCAGCTATATCGGATATTGACCGTGAGATTGCTGAGACGAACGTGCGCCATCGGACAGAAAGAGCAAGACTGATATTTACTGAACGCAGAAAGAACGAACCTCGCAAAAGACTTTTAAAAATGCCGTTAATAAAAGTCCCACCCCCGAAAGTTCCCGAACTTTGAAAAAGTACTACCCCGGGAGCAGGGCCGTTTGGAGGGGGAAATATTTACCGGGAACTTCATTTAGACCCTGTTCCTGCGGTCGAAACACACAGAGTACCACCCCAAAGTTCCTAGTTCCTAGTTCCTGGGGAAAGTTCCTTCGGTGGAAACGCGGCTTGAGTCTCTACTTACTCCTTCAATGCAATTACTTAATTACTCCCCCCTCCATTATATTGTCCACCAGACAGAAATAGTGAAATAGTGCTTTTTTATTATTAACTTTGACTAACAAGTTGACCTTTATTGTAATATTGCAATTTTATCAAATATATTTAAACATTATTGTATTATATAATATACAGGCCTATTTGTATTCTCAATTTGGGTGGCATTTAATTAAAAAAATAAGATGTGGTTAAAAATAAATTGTGATATCAGTTATTTCAGATATGTTGATATTTTTGGAATTTGGAATAATGTCTTTGCACCGATGAATCATTCACAAACATCCATTAAGAAAATAAATATCTATTTTTATTTTAAATTTGACATTCAACAAAATAGCACGGACGATTAATTCCGTAATCTTGACATGGCTTTGAAATTACACACTAAATCATTTGACATGACATGAACTCATTTCACATTCAAGGTGAAGTGCATAAAGTTTTGACTTGTTTTTGAGGATAGAGTCTGGCATTATGTGACCTCAGAGGTCGAAATCACCATCAATTTCCACTGAAAAAACAAAAGACAGATGCACACTGATGAGCTCTGGAAACGTATAGTAAGAGCTCCAACTCTGGAGGTCTGTGTGAAGGGGTGTGCGCTGCTGGGGTGAGAGTAGGCAGAAAGGAGCAGGAGGAGGGGACATCCTCCACTCACTGCCAAAACAGGAGAGAGGGAGGAGGAAAAGTGAGAATGAGAGAGGCATACATTGTCTGCTAGGCTCAAAAGAAGAAATACCCGCCAACAGCCCCTGCAGGAATTCACAAAGGTCTTAGGTTGCATTGTTGTCTGCAGTGTATCCTGCCTTGTAAATATACACGACACCCCAGCTATGGACTGTGTCACATGACCATGTGAAGAACATGTAGTGTATGTCTCTGTTTCCATCCACCTATTGTAATTATTATAATGCAAACTAACTAACTCTGAGTAAAGAACTTTTTAGAAAGAGTTTTTCTTTTTCAGACGGTGGGCTGCCAGGGGACCAAATACTCTTTGTTTCTTTGCTCTGGCTGCCCTGTGTAATTTGAGATATTGGCCCTTTGAGAATACTCCACAATGACTGGAGAAAAAAAAAGACTATGATAAACTAATGATTTTGCCTATGATATCGGATGTTGAATTGAGAATGCTTTTTAAATTCCAGTCCCGAAATTTTAATTTCAAAAGGAAACAGAATGTAGAATAACTGCAGTGTGAAATTGAATGTGAAGCCCAAGATAGATTGATCAATCTGCAGATAAATAAATGGATAGATCAGTCATAGATAGACGGACAGACATACAGATAAAAAGAGAGATCACATGACGGCATTTAGGAATGTAGACATGGTCAAGACGATCTGCTGAACATCAGAGTGAAGGAGAAGGGTGAAAACTTAAGTCACTTTGAACGTGATATGGTTGTTGGTGCCAGACGGGCTAGTCAGAGTATTTCAGAAACTGCTGATCCACTGGAATTTTCATGTAGCATTTACAGAGAATGGTCCGAAAATGAGAAAATATCTAGTGAGCGGGCGAAAATGCCTTGTTGAGGTCAGAGGAGAATGACCAGATGGGTTTGAGCTGATATAAGCAACAGTAACTCAAATATCCACCCCTTAAAACCAAGGTTTGCAAAAGAGCATCTCTGAATGCACAACACATCAAACATTGAAGCAGAGATGGGCTACATCAGCAGAAGACACACCGGATGCCACTCCTGTCAGTGAAGAACAGGAAACTGAGGAAACTAAACAAAGTTGGACAATAGAAGACTGGAAAAACGTTGCCTGTCTGATGAGTCTCGATTTCTGCCGCGACACTCAGATGGTAGGGTCAGATTTTGGCGTAAAAAAATGACATGAACGCATGGATCCATTCTTGCTTGTATCAATGGTTCAGACTGGTGGTCTAATGGAGTGGGAGATATTTAGTACTAACTGAGCGTTGTTTAAACACCACAGCCTGAGTATTGTTGCTGACCATGTCCATGACCATGTCTGATGGCTACTTCCAGCAGGATAACGTGCCATGTCACAAAGCTCAAATCATCTCAAACTGGTTTCTGGAACATGACAATGAATTCACTATACTCAAATGACCTCCACATTTACCAGATCAACTTTAGGATGTGGTGGAATGGAAGATTTACGTCATGGATGTGCAGCCGGCAAATCTGCAGCAACTTGTGAGATGTACAATTAATCCTCAAAAGCCTGATGTATCATATTTGATACATTTTAACATGATTTTTTCTAAAAAATGATGAATGGATTCTGAAGTTGCTTCAGTCGGGTAAGTGTTGTTCATCTTGAAATATTACTAACAAAATAATAGTTATTCTTACATTTACTTGAAATCGATAAAGATTTCACAGAAAAGGGCATGCATAGCACAACCTAAAGGTGGACATTTTTAGAATGATGTATCCTAAAAGGCCTTTTAATCTCTAAAAAGTATAAACTATCAATCATGACAGAAGGCATGCAGAAGAGTGTGTACAACAGGTTTTTTTTAGCAAAGTTTTGATCATGTTGACAATTTAGAGGCCTTAGAAATGTGCATATCAAATATGATAGGGTGGGCTTTAGGCATACTTTGTTTTGCTTCTTTCCTTTTCAGCTGAAATCACCAATACTGCTCATATGACAACAGATCCTGGCAGTGTTTCAGAAGGGGAGTAGTAGCATTCTAGTCTGGATCCAATCAATTCACTATGGGGAGAAAATCACCTTATATCACCCCTTTTTACAAAAGTAGAATAAATAATGTGAACATAATTTCACGTAGAATTAAAAACCAAAGAACACTGTAGCAAACTATTTTGCTTTTAAGATCACTGTATACTTCAAATCCAGATTTCAATAGTTTCTTCACAAGCAGACATGAACACTGGTCCTACAGACTGGCAGAAGTATACTCCTACTTGAATGAAGAGCGGATGAGGAGAGCACTTGAGGGATCGAGAAGGAAAAACAGAACTAAAGTATAGTGTCAGCGAGATCTTGCTGAAGTTGCTCTCTGCTTAGAGGCTTTGGGATGAAAAACGTCTGTAGTGGACTGGATGAGGTAGAGGTGTTTGAGTTGAGTTGAAAGTGAGGTGGAGAAGGATAGGGTCTCTCAAGCAGGCTAGACTTCAGTTTCAAGAGCACTAACTTTAAATGGACAGATTGGAGGTAAATGTCATTTTGACTTTCATAATGTTACATTTTTTTTAATTGAAATTGAATAGTGAATGAAAAAAAGGTGCAACTTGATATTTTCATATTCTGATCATATTCATATTCATATTCTCTCTTTTTCGCCACACTTTTGTCTCAGTCATCAGGCAAAATTTATACTACAGTATATTGCCAAAAAGTCTTGGGACGTCTGCCTTTACATGCACATGAACTTTAATGACATCCCATTCTTAATACGTAGTGTTTAATATGGAGTCGGCCCACCCTTTGCAGCTATAACAGCTTCAACTTTTCTGGGAAGGCTTTCCACAAGGTTTAGGATTGTGCTTATGGGAATTTTTGAGCATTCTTCTAGAAGCACATTTGTGAGGTCAGGCACTGATGTTGGACGAGAAGGCCTGGCTCGCATGTCTCCGCTCTAAATCATCCCAGAGGTGTTCTATTGGGTTGAAGTCAGGACTCTGTGCAGGCCAGTCAAGTTCCTCAACACCAAACTCGCTCATCCATGTCTTTATGGACCTTGCTTTGTGCACTTGTGCGCAGGAACAGGGCCATGCATCCCCAAACTGTTCCCACAAAGTTGGGAGCATGAAATTGTCCAAAATGTCTTGGTGTGCTGAAGCATAAAGAGTTCCTTTCACTGGAACTAAGGGGTCAAGCCGAACCTCTGAAAAACAACCCCACACCATAATCCACACTCCACAAAACTTTACACTTGGCACAATGCAGTCAGGTAAGTACCATTCTCCTGGCAACCGCCAAACCCAGACTCGTCCATCGGATTGCCAGAGAAGCCATTCATTCACTTTATATTAGGTGGCCTTAACTACTATGTACTTACATCAAAAAATAAGTACAATGTACTTACTGTGTTTATATTGTATTGCAAAACACTTTTGCTGATATTGAGGTGGGAAATGGGTAGGGTTAGGGACAGATATGGTGGTATGGGTAAGTTTAAGGGTAGGGTGAGGTGTAAGGGAAGGGTCAACAGTATAATTACAAATGTAACTACAGAAATTAATTACAATGTAATTACACACAGGTATATTTAAAAATATACGTACAATGTAAAGACATGTATGAACACAATAAGAGCATTGCATAAAATGATTAATTAAAATGTTAGTACATAGTAGTTAAGGCCACCTAATATATATGGGTCCAAAAGGTTCTATATGGCACCAAAAATGGTTCTTAATCATAGGGGAACCTTTTTAAGTGCTATATAGCACCAATTTTGGTGCTTCAGTGGTTCTTCAGCGGTTCATCAGAGGTGCAATATAGCACCTTAGTCAAAGAACCGGTGAAGAACCGTTGAAAAACCACTGAAGCACCAAAATTGGTGCTATATTGCACTTAAAAAGGTTCCCCTATGATTACGAGCCAAGAACCATTTTTGGTGCCATATAGAACCTTTTTTTTTTTTTTAGAGTGTAGGTGCTTGATTTTATACACCTGTGGCCACGGAAGGGATTGGAACACCTGAAGTCAATGATTTGGAGGGGTGTCCGAATACTTTTGGCAATATAGTGTTTGTTAGCTTCTGTCTTTTGGGAACCAAGATGGTGTCTGAGACATGGATGCAAGTTCAGCATCTCAACATTTCCTAGTGGTAAATATATTATTTACTATCACTGCTGTTACTGTTATTTCATTCACATTAAAATTACTGTTTTATCTAATTGGAAGATTCAGCTATTTGGCTGTTAGTTAAAATAACTTTGTCAGTGATGTCAGCCAAAATATAAAGGCGTAAAAGATTACGAAAACAAACATGCACTGATGAATCATGTACAAGGTAACCCCCAGCATATAAAGTAAGTAAATATGTTCAGTTTTGAATTCATGTGGTGAGAACCAACAGATATATTCGTTAAAGTGGGTGGGGGGCCTGGTCTCTCAGTTATATATGCCTGGAAATTTCCGTTGTATGCCTCAGTCTGTCCAGGATGGGAGGGGTGTACATGTGTCATGGAGAAATAGAGAGCAGTGGTTTGGGACTGGAGTTGGGTTTTGAGAGTTGGCCATGAGCCAGCCTCAGCAGGAAGTCTGCTGGTTCACACGGACAAAAGCAGTAATGACTAGTTCCAAGGATGTCTGTGGTGGACATGACTATCATCATCCACCCTAACCCCCTTCAACCGTGTCTCTTTTTCTTCAAAGCCAATATCTGGCCCACTGTAGTACACATGACTTAAGTTGTGACTTGTGAGAAAACACTTGAAATCAGACACAAGGATTTTTTCTTGGTACTGAAGCTTCCAGTGCACACATACAACAACAAGAAACATAGTAATAAAATATAAAAGTGAAAGATTCTGGAATCTACCGCTGCTTCAATATAATTACAAATATATATACATATACAGTATATCCTACTTAAATTCATAATTAAAGCCTCAATCAATATTCATCCTCCTATATAATTATTATGATTTTAATGATTCTTTCCAGTTATGATTTTGATTAATCAATAGGACCCATGATTGTTTCTTCCTTTATATTTTCTAAAGTTTGTATTTGGTCTCTGAGTGGTGACTGAGGGTCTGTCCTGGTGTGATGTTTCGCAAAAACACTTGAATTCAGAATATGTTGTCGTGTGTTTGGATTTTGGAGGCATCACACACCCGAAAAGAATGCAGTAACAGGAATTGCTCATTTAGCCCGGCTTCCAGAGATTAAATATGGATTTGTCTTTCATTTTATTTTATTTTATATTTCCTCTTACTGAAACCCTAAAGAATCTAGATGAATATGGTCTGTACTATTGTCTGAGAGAAAAGCACATGTTATCAGTATGTTTTGGAAAACTTTCTCTGGTTTGGACCAGAGCTCAACCAACTCCAACCTTGGAGAGACTGTTTTTCTGTGTATGTGCGCAGTATTCGGTGTTACAGATCAGAATTGGATGTGGACTATGGGCATCCTAAGAGAAGGGTGGACTTGTTGTTCTGGGCAAGCTGGCGCCTGCCTGTGTCAACAAGTGATATATGGACACGTGAATCTGATTAACTGACAATGTGTGGCAATTTACCAAGACTGTCCATTATCTCTGAGCCAATCAGGATAATCCACATGGCAGTAATGACGTGGTTAGACCTTGAAAACAGTATAACTGTTCAGAAATTGTATGTACGATAGGCGGAGGCGGGTAGGCTGGTAGAGGGAGCGCGGCCTACAAACTCCTTGTGAGACTTGAAGCTGGCTTCTGCTGATGAAACTGCAAACTATTCTTTAGTAAATTTCTCTTTAATTAATTGCACTCCTGACTCTTGGTCTTCATTTTTCACTACTGGTACTGGGTCCTAAGCTGTTACCCCAACAAGAGTATAAAGACACAGTTAGGTTTGGTCTAAACAGTATAATGGATAATATGAATAAATATTAGCTGAGTTTACAAAGATATTGCACTAAGCAGTGGGATATTGCACTTACAGGCCTTGGGAGGCATTTAACTTAAGTTTTAGAGGGAATGGCCTGGTGGGAAGAAGCCGTTCCTGGGCCTAGATGTTCTAGTGCCCAGTGATCTGAGGCGCCGTCCGGATGGCAACAGTTCAAACAGGTGGTGTCCAAGGTAAGTGGAGTCTGTGATGATTTTACCTGCCCTCTTTCTCACTCTGGAAGAAGAGTACAGGTCCTGGAGGGTGGGCACTGGGCAGGGGAGCACCAATAATCCTCTCAGCAATCCGGACTGTCCTCTGTAGTCTCCTGATGTCTGATTTGGTAGCTGAACCAAACCAGACAGTTATAGAAGTGCATATCAGACTCAATGTCAGCTGAGTAGAACTGTGTTAGCAGCTCCTGTGGCAGCTGGCGAAGGAAGTATCACCTCTGCTGGGTCTTTTTCACAATGGAGTCAATGTGATTGTCCTACTTCAGGTCCTTAGAGATGGTGGTTCCCAGGAACCTGATTGAATCCACTTCTGCCAAAGTGCCTCTTAAAGTCCACTATCATCTCCACTGTTCTGAACGTGTTCAGCTCCAGGTTGTTATGACTGTTGTATGCAGACTCGTCACTGTTGTGGATGAGGCCGGTGACAGTGGTGCTGTATGCAAACTTTAGGAGCTTAACAGAGGGGTCTTTGCACTTTTGAAATGCTGTCATTTGTGTTGCGGGAGAAAAGCATTGGGGAGAGGACGCAACCCTGAGGAGTGCCAGTGCTGATAGTCAGGGTCCTGGATGCGAGTTACCCCAGTCTCACAAGATGTTACCTATCTGTCAGGAAGCTGGTGATCCATTGAAATACCCACAACTGTTAGTTACGATGGCTTCAAGAAGTATATAGACACTGAATATCATTGCATTAAATTCAACAATCAAAGCATATTTATTTTGAAAAAAGCACAAGCATACAGTCTATCAAAGGATAGTGGAAAATGTTCATAGTTAATGTGATGAACTAAACCTGTTACTCTGTGTAAAATGACTTCATATATCTGTGAGACCAAATGGTTAAAAGTTAATGCAACAAAAAAAAAGGGGCTCAGAACGATGAAGTTGGTTCTGAGATTACGTTCTAGTTCACAGGTGCCACTTATTGTGTTATATATTGTTATTTACTGCAATGGATAAAATTTAAGTGTGGTTTAAGTGTCTAAATAATTGTTGCACTCTTAAAAATAAAGGTTATTTATTGGCATTGATGGTTCCATGAAGAACCTTTAGTATCCATGGAACCTGCACAAAAGGTTCTTTATAGTGGAAAAAAATTCAAATGTTCTTCACACTAAGAACATTTTTTGTCCTTTTAATAACTTTTCCCTGAAATATTCTTTGGGGAAGCAAAAATGGTTCTTTTATGACATTGCTGCGCGAAAATGCCTTTTTGAAACCTTTATCACTGTTCTTTATAAATATTCAGGCTTAAAAAAAGTCTCAGTGTTTTTGTCCATGTATTGAAACTCAATGAAATTTAAATGTTATTTGGACCCCAACATTCTTCAAAATATGTTCTATTGTGTTTCGCATAAGAAAGAATATCATAAGGGTTTGAATGTAAGGGTGAGTAAATTATGGCAGAATTCTCATTTTTTGTTAAACTGTCCCTTGAAGCAATTTGCACATTTAGCAAAAATGCAATAGAATAGAATAGAATAGAATGTTTGTTTGCAGTGGAATTTATTTCCACAACTTTGTACAATGAGTACAGTGCATATATGCTCTGCCTCACATCTTAAGTTACAGGGGCATTCCCCATGGAGCAACCTGGGGTTAAGAGCCTTGCTCAAGGGCACAATGATGATATTACAAAGATTGCCCTTACAACCTACTTTCACCAGCCCACAACGCCACATTAGAGAAACCGATGTCTGACAGAAGGGTATGGGCCTTTTAAAAGCTCAAGTATACACACTGGCATAGGTCAGAGGATGTTTTTCTAACCAGAGTCATGCTTGCAGTTTGCCTGTGAATGGTTTGGAGCCCAAAAATGCAGATGACCCCAAAATGAAGTTCTCCTTCTCTAAAAGTATATACGGTGAATTACATTC